>NC_057797.1:171017636-171285321 GCF_018294505.1 Triticum aestivum | reverse complement strand
CGGGGGCTCACTGCGGGCCGAGCGGGCCGCGTGGCTGCGGGTGGCGGCGCGCCACGTGGCGGCCTGTGGTTGGCGGCGGCGGGGATGTCCGGCGCGGCCCGGACGTTGTCCGACGCGCAGAGAGGCGAGGAGCTAGGTTAGGGTAGGAAGAGACCTGGGAATTTCGGAAGGGGATCTAGTTTTATAGGTAGGAGGAGCTAGGAGGCTCCAAATTGAGCACGATTTTCGGCCACGCGATCGTGATCGAATGCTCTAGATGATGGAAGGGTCTTTGGTGGATTTTGGGCCAAATTGGAAAGGTGTTGGGCTGAAACACAAACGAGGCCTTTTCGGTCCCTCGGTTAACCGTTGGAGTATCAAACGAAGTCCAAATGACACGAAACTTGACAGGCGGTCTACCGGTAGTAAACCAAGGCCGCATGACAAGTCTCGGTCCAATCTGGAAATGTTTAACCCCCACACATGAAAAGAGATAGAAAGGAGCACCGGAGGAGATAGGAGCGCCGGAATGCAAAACGGACAACGGGGAAAATGCTCGAATGCATGAGACGAACACGTATGCAAATGCAATGCACATGATGACATGATATGAGATGCATGACAAAGGCAACTACACATGGAGACAAAAACCCGAACCCAAAGAAATAAAATAACTTAGCACCGGAAAACGACAAGAGTTGGGATACATATAAGGTAAATTACATCCGGGGTGTTACAACACTCCACCACTACGAAAGGATCTCGTCCCGAGATCTAGGACTGGAAAAATGTCGGGTACTCAGAACGGAGGTGATCCTCGCGTTCCTAGGTGGCTTCACGGTCGGAATGGTGTGACCACTTGACTTTGAGGAATTTGATTGACTTATTGCGAGTCTTGCGCTCAGTTTCTTCAAGAATAGCAACTGGGTGCTCATGATAAGAGAGGTCTTCTTGGAGATCAATGTCTTCGAAATTGACGGTGCGGTCAGGGGTCTTGAAGCACTTGCGGAGCTGAGAGACATGGAACACGTCGTGCACATTTGCAAAGTTGGGAGGAAGCTCGAGTTGATAGGCGAGATCGCCTCTCTTGCTGACGATCTTGAAAGGACCCACGTATCTAGGGGCAAGCTTCCCTTTGGTACCGAAGCCACGAGTACCTTTCATTGGAGAGACACGGAGGTAAACATGGTCTCCGATCTCGAAAGCCAAATCATGATGCTTACTATCATAGTAGCTCTTCTGGCGATTGCGCTGCTTTGAGGTTATCACGAATGACTTTCACATTTCCTCTGCCTCTGTGATCAAGTCATTACCAAGAAGTTGACGTTCACCGGTCTCTGGCCAGTTAAGAGGAGTACGTCACTTCCTGCCATAGAGAATTTCAAATGGGGCCTTGCCCGAACTTGCTTGAAAACTGTTGTTGTAGGAAAACTCGGCATATGGGAGACAATCTTCCCACTTCATACCGAAGGAGATAACGCAAGCCCTAAGCATATCTTCGAGAATCTGATTGACACGCTCGATTTGACCGCTAGTTTGAGGATGAAAAGCTGTGCTGAAACGGATGTTGGTGCCCATGGCCTTCTGAAAAGAATTCCAAAACTTGGAGGTAAAGATGCTGCCACGGTCTGAAGAGATCAACTGCGGAATGCCGTGCAGAGAGACAATCCGAGAGGTATACAGCTCCGCCAATTGAGCTGCAGTGATAGACTCTTTTATAGGCAGAAAGTGAGCCACTTTAGTGAGTTTGTCGATGACAACGAATATAGCATCATTGCCACGCTTGGACTTTGGAAACCCAGTCACGAAGTCCATCTCAATGTGGTCAAACTTCCATTCTGGAATGGCAAGAGGTTGGAGGAGACCAGCTGGTCGTTGGTGTTCTGCCTTCACTCTTCTGCAGACATCACATTCATTCACGAACTGAGCAATCTCGCGCTTCATTCGAGTCCACCAATAAGCCTGCTTGAGGTCCTGGTATATCTTCATACTCCCAGGGTGGATGGAGAGGAGTGAATTGTGATCCTCGTTCATAATGACTTTATGAAGGTCACTTTTAGGCACAACAATGCGATCCTCGAAGAAGAGAGTATCCTTGTCATCAAGGCGATAGCACTTGTACTTGGATTGACTCTTGGCAATCCCAATCTTCACCTTCTTTACCATAGCATCAAGAAGTTGAGCCTCGCGAATCTGATCTTCCAAAGTAGGAGAGACTTGAAGGTTGGCGAGGAAACCTTGAGGAACAACTTGCAGATTGAGTTTGCGGAAAGCTTCACAAAGCTCGGGTTGGTAGGGCTTTAGAATCAAACTGTTGCAGTAAGCCTTCCTGCTCAATGCGTCAGCAATCATATTAGCCTTGCCTGGAGTATATTTGATGCTCGGATTATACTCTTGAATCATCTCGACCCAACGAGTCTGCCTGAGGTTGAGATTAGGCTGAGCGAAGATGTACTTGAGACTCTTGTGGTCAGTGAAGATGTCCACTTTTCTTCCCAATAAGAGATGTCTCCAAGTCAAAAGAGCATGCATAACTGCCGCCAACTCGAGGTCATGAGTGGGGTAGTTCTTCTCGTTGGGCTTCAACTGGCGAGAAGTATAAGCCACAACTTTCTTCTCTTGCATCAACACTGCACCAAGACCTTGAAGAGAGGCATCGCAGAAGACCTCGAACGGTTTGGATTCATCAGGAGGAGTCAGAACTGGAGCAGTAAGTAATTTCTCTTTCAGGGTGTTGAAAGCGATGTCACACTCAGGAGACCAAACGTACTTGACGTGTTTCTGGAGAAGGTTGGAAAGCGGCTTCGTGATCTTTGAAAAGTTCTCAACGAACCTTCGATAGTAGCTTGCGAGACCAAGGAAGCTGCGGAGTTGCTTCACGTTCTGAGGTGGTTCCAAATTCACAATTGCAGACACCTTCTCAGGATTCACCGCTATGCCCTTGGCAGAGATAATATGCCCAAGATAGAGAACCTCATCGAGCCAAAACTTGCACTTTGAGAACTTGGCGTAGAACTGATGTTCTCTGAGCTTATCGAGCACCAAACACAAGTGCTTGGCATGATCTTCCTTGTTCTTTGAAAAGACCAGAATGTCATCGAGGTAGACCAAGACGAAGTCATTTGTGTAAGGGTTGAAGATGAAGTTCATCATGCGAGAAAAAGTCGGCGGAGCGTTGACGAGGCCAAAAGACATGACAGTGTATTCATATGAACCATAGCTTGTTCTGAACGCCGTCTTGGGGATATCTTGCTCACGGATTCGAATCTGGTGATAGCCCATACGGAGATCGAGCTTGGAGAATACTTGAGCACCTTTGAGTTGTTCAAAAAGCTCGTTGATGTTGGGAAGTGGGTACTTGTTTTTTATAGTCTTCTTGTTTAATGGACGATAGTCAACACAAAGTCGGTCCGTTCCATCCTTCTTCTTCACAAAAAGAACTCCACAACCCCATGGAGAAGAACTAGGTCGGATGAGACCCATTCGCTCTTGAATATCGAGTTGCTTATTCTGCTCCTTCAACTCTTCAGGTCCAAGCTTGTAAGGACATTTGCAAACAGGTTCAGTGCCAGGCTCAAGATTGATGACGAATTCAACTGGCCGGTGCGGAGGCATTCCTGGAAGCTCTTCTGGAAAGATGTCTTGATATTCGCAAACGACTGGAATTTGAGAGATGGCATCCAGTTCACCCTTCTCATTGAGAGAAAATAGACGAATGGTATCATCACGAGCGGCAAAGACAATCACATCCTCAGACGAATGAGTCAATTGAATCTGCCTGGCTGCACAATCAAGCTGAGCCTTGTGCTTAGAAAGCCAGTCCATTCCAAAAATAAGATCAATATCCGAGTTACCAAGGACCATTGGAGAAGCCAGAAACTTGAAATCACCCATCATGATAGAAATATTCGGAATCTTGTAGTTTGCGAGCAAACATTTACCCGGTGAGACAACTGCTAACGGTTTATGCAAAACTTGAGAAGACAACTCATTCTTAGATGCAAAAGGTCTCGAGATGAAACAATGCGATGCACCAGTGTCAAAAAGTACTTTTGCAGGAACATCGTTAACAGGAAGGTTACCCATGATGACATCTGACGAGTCCTCTGCCTGAGCTGCATTCATCAAGTTGACCTTGGTGTGCTTGGGGTTATGCTTGACCACAACTGTACTTGCCGATCTCACAGGAGGAGGAGGAGGGAGACACCTCTGATTGAAGCATTTGTTGGCTTAGTGACCCTTCTGTTGGCACTTGTTGCACGTGACCTCTGAAAGCGGACGATGATACAGAGCACTTGATCATGGAGCTTGATACGAAGTCTTGTTCTGAAAGCCAGGGTTGGGTGGGTGGGAAGATCCACTGCCACCTTTGCTCTTCTGTTGATAAGGCTGACGGAACGGAGGAGGAGGAAGCCAATACTTCTGCTGCTTAGTCACTTGAGTTGAGGAAGAAGGAGTAGCATCTCTGTCTCGCTTCTTGAAAGCATCGCACTTCAGTTGAGCAGTCTCTTGCTTCAATGCTATGTTGTAAAACTCATCGTACCTCTTGGGCTCAAAGAGAACGAGAGCTAGCTGGATTTTTTCTCTGAGACCACCCCTGAACTGGTATATCATGCTCTTCTCGTCAGGGACGTCCTGCTTAGCAAAACGGGCGAGCTTCTGAAACATCTTGTTGTACTCGTAGACAGACATAGAGCCTTGCTTCAGGTTGCAGAATTCCTCACGCTTGCTTTCAACCACGCTCTGAGGAATATGATGAGCTTTGAAGTCTTGACGGAATTCATCCCAGGTAATCACACGGCCTCCTCTGGAATCTTTGTACTGCCGAAACCATTCTGCAGCTTGGTCTTTGAGTTGGAAGGAAGCGAACTTGACAAAGTCCTCAGGCCTGACGTTACTGCACTCGAAATGCTTGCATATGTCCACGAGCCAATCATCAGCGTCTGTTGCCTCAACACAATTGCTGAAGGTCTTTGGCTGGTTAGCAAGGAACTGGTTGAGTGTAGCAAAGTGATTCTGATTGTTGCCTTGGCCCTGGTTCCCTTGGTTGCGCTCTTGAAGAAGTTGCATGATCAGCTGCGTGTTTGCATTGGTAGCGGCCATCCCGGCTTGCCATGCCTCCGGAGGTGGAGGTGGTGGTGGCGGATCAGGATTCGGAGTCGTGCGCGTTGGAGGAGCCATCCTGAAGAGGTTGACATCCATTAGCACATTGACAGACAAATATTGAAGCTGAATCAAACGGGTTGAAATTGCAACATATAGACTTCACATCCGAACAAAATGAACGAATGCATTCCAATAGCAATGGTCACATATCCATAAACTGAGAAGCCACTTAGAATTTATGTAGAAGAATAAAATCAACAAGGTACGGAACAAGAACGAATACTCGGTAAGGATCACCCAATCTCAAACCAAATATCCGTGGAAGAAGAACTAGAGCTACAAGAATTCCCACCTATGAAACTCCCGAACCTTTCCGGTTATGCAATCAGGTGTTGGGGATACAGGGGAAGCATAATATCTCACCCAAATCTAGCAAATCCTACATCCAGCTGTATCCATCCTTCAACACATAACCGAGAAAAACTTCGGAAATCATCTACCTCAACCTTCGAAAAGCATCCGTTATACAAGTTATGGCAATACTCCCGAACTCCCGCCCCAGTACTGGGTGGCGTCGAGGTTATCTCACCAACAATTGCATAAAAGAGATTTTTGATGTCGGCAAAACTAAACTCAGGTATACCAGAACTGCAACGATAAAATTGTGACGACAACACCTCGGAGCTCAACTCCCTGGGACACTGCCACAACCCCTAAATGACAGGAGGCACCAAGAACAATGTTCTCGTCACAAATCAATCGGAACGATTCCAAGATACCCGCGTGATCCTAATTTTTTTAGTGAAATTTGAGAAGAGAAGAGTCAAAACTCTACGTCGGGATGCCTTACCAGAGCGATGAAGGGACTGGGAGTAAAAAGAAGTCCTAACTCTCCGATATATATAATCCTAAATGACTCAAAACATTTTTCTAGACTCAACAACGCCAGCTATTCGATCAAGCAGGGGGGCTCCTAAGGTCGGGGAAGGCTCTGATTACCAACTTCTAACGCCCTCGATGCGGCTATAACTCCTACGTGTCGAAGCACAACTTAGAGGCATAACCGCATTGAAAGCAATGTCGCAAGTAAGGTAATCTTCACAACAACCCATGTAAATATATAAAAAGGGAAAGGATACATAGTTGGCTTACACTCGCCATGTCACCCAAATACATGAATAACATTACAATCATCCAATACACTCATGGTCCGACTACAGTACCAAAATAAAAGATCAACCCCAACATGCGACATGGTCCCCGATCGCCCCAACTGGGCACCACTACTGATCATCTGGGAAAGACACATAGTAACGGTGAGAGTCTTCGTCGAGCTCCCACTTGAGCTCAAGCGCATCATCTGGAACAATATCATCGGTCCCTGCATCTGGTTTGGAAGTAAAGTGTGAGTCACGGGGACTCAGCAATCTCGCACCCTCGCGATCAAGACTATTTAAGCTTATAGGGAAGGCAAGGTAATATGTGGAGCTGCAGCAAGCGACTAGCATATATGGTGGCTATCCTGTTCGCAAAAGAGAGCGAGAAGAGAAGGCAAAGCATGAACAAAGAACTATGATCAAGAAGTGATCCTAGAACAACCTACGTCAAGCATTACTCCAACACCGTGTTCACTTCCCGGACTCCGCCGAGAAGAGACCATCACGGTTACACACGCAGTTGATTCATTTTAATTAAATTAAGTTTCATGTTATCTACAAGCGGACATTAACAAATTTCCATCTGCCCATAACCGCGGGCACGGCTTTCGAAAGTTCAAATCCCTGCAGGGGAGTCCCAACTTAGCCCATCACAAGCTCTCACAGTCAACGAAGGATATTCCTTCTCCCGAGACATTCCGATTAGACTCGGCATCCCGGTTTTACAAGACATCCTCGACAATGGTAAAACAAGTCCAGCAACACAGCCCGAATGTGCCGACAAATCCCGATAGGAGCTGCACATATCTCGTTCTCAGGGCACACTTAGATTGTCCAAACTTCCAATAGGCCAACCCAGAGTTGCCCCTGGTGGCCACCGGCGGCTGACGAGGTGGACCAACACTCAGAGGAGCACTGGCCCAGGGGGGGGGGTTTAAATAAAGATGACCCTTGGGCTCCGGAAACCCAAGGGAAAAAGAGGCTAGGTGGCAAATGGTAAAACCAAGGTTGGGCATTGCTGGAGGAGTTTTATTCAAGGCGAACTGTCAAGGGGTTCCTGAGGGAGTCCTGGATTAGGGGGTGTTCGGATAGCCGGACTATACCTTCAGCCGGACTCCTGGACTATGAAGATACAAGATTGAAGATTCCGTCCCGTGTCCGGAAGGGACTTTCCTTAGCGTGGAAGGCAAGCTTGGCGATACGGATATGAAGATCTCCTACCATTGTAACCGACTTTGTGTAACCCTAACCCTCTCCGGTGTCTATATAAACCGGAGTGTTTAATCCATAGGACAACGTACACATCAACAACCATACCATAGGCTAGCTTCTAGGGTTTAGCCTCCTCGATCTCGTGGTAGATCTACTCTTGTACTACCCATATCATCAATATTAATCAAGCAGGACATAGGGTTTTACCTCCATCGAGAGGGCCCGAACCTGGATAAAACTTTGTGTCCCTTGTCTCCTGTTACCATCCGGCCTAGACGCATAGTTCGGGACCCCCTACCCGAGATCCGCCGGTTTTGACACCGACATTGGTGCTTTCATTAAGAGTTCCTCTGTGTCGTCGCCGTCAGGCTCAATGGCTCCTACGATCATCGATAGCGATGCAGTCCAGGGTGAGACCTTCCTCCCCGGACAGATCTTTGTCTTCGGCGGCTTCGCACTGCGGGCCAATTCGCTTGGCCGTCTGGAGCAGATTGAAAGCTATGCCCCTGGCCATCAGGTCAGATTTGGAAGTTTAAACTACATGGCTGACATCCATGGGGACTTGATCTTCGACGGATTCGAGCCACTGCCGTGCGCGCCGCACTGTCACGACGAGCATGATCTAGCTCTGCCGCCAAACAGTGCCCTGGAGGCCGTACCCGCATCGGCTCCGACCCTTAATTCGGAGCCAACTGTGCCGATCGAGGATGGGCGGCTGGACGCCACCTCAGGGGTTGTGACCCCAACGGCGATTGAGCCAAGCACCAGCCCCGTACTCTGCGGGACTCGGGACTCCAAGGAGCCGGACTCCTCTCCGGACTCCGTACCCTCCGCGCCCCGGCCGATCGAATCCGATTGGGCGCCGATCATAGAGTTCACTGCCGTAGACATCTTTCAGCACTCGCCTTTCGGCGATATCCTGAAGTCACTGAAGTCTCTCTCTTTATCAGGAGAGCCCTGGCCGGACTACGGTCAGCAAGGTTGGGGTACAGACGATGAAGAAATTCAAAGCCCACCCACCACCCACTTTGTAGCCACTGTCAACGATTTAACCGACATGCTCGACTTCGACTCCGAAGATATCGACCATATGGACGCCGATGAAGGAGATGATGAAGAACCAGCGCCTACCAAGCCCTGGAAAGCCACCTCATCATATGACATATACATGGTGGACACCCCAAAAGAGGGAGATGGCGATGGAACAGCGGAGGATGACCCCTCCAAGAAACAGCCTAAGCGCCGGCATCAGCAGCGCCGCTCAAAATCCCGCCAAAACAAACAAGGTGATTCCAGCACGGGAGATAATAATACTCCGGAAAGCGTCGAAGAAAACCCCCTCCAGCAAGATTTAGCATAGGAGGATGGAGAAACCAGCCCTCATGAGAGAGCGGCAGACAGAGAGGTCGAGGACGATAATTATATGCCTCCCTCCGAAGATGAGGCAAGCCTCGACGACGACGAATTCGTCGTGCCAGAGGATCCCGTCAAGAAAAAGTGTTTTCAACGCAGGCTTATGGCCACGACAAGAAGCCTCAAGAAAAAATAGCAACAGCTTAGAGCTGATCAAGATTTGCTAGTCGACAGATGGACTGAAGTCCTTGCGGCCGAAGAGCATAAACTCGAACGCCCCTCCAAGAGCTACCCAAAGCGCAGGTTGCTACCCCGATTAGAGGAGGAAGCACTTGATGCGGCCGACCGGCCACCCCGTGGTCGCGACAGAGAGGCCTCTCGGCCCTCCACTCAAGCCGCACCCCGTACCAAGGCACGGGAATATGCGCCGGACTTACGAGACATGTTGGAGGACAAGGCAAGGCAAACAAGATCGATCTACGGATCGTGTGGGCGCCCCACAGCTCGAGACGGTAACCATCACGCCGGCCACAAATTCGGCGGGGCCGAACACAGTAGGCAAGGCTCATTGGAGCTACGTCACGATATAGCCCAGTACAGAGGCGCCGCACACCCACTCTGCTTTACAGATGAAATAATGGATCATCAAATCCCCGAGGGTTTCAAACCCGTAAACATCGAATCATATGATGGCACAACAGATCCTGCAGTATGGATCGAGGATTATCTCCTTCATATCCACATGGCCTGCGGCAATGATTTCTACGCCATCAAATACCTCCCACTCAAGCTTAAAGGACCAGCTCGGCATTGGCTTAACAGCTTGCCAACAGGATCAATCAGTTGTTGGGAGGACCTGGAAGCCACATTCCTCGACAATTTCCAGGGCACTTATGTGCGACCCCCAGACGCCGATGACCTAAGTCACGTAATTCAGCAGCCAGAGGAATCGGCCAGGCAATTCTGGACACGGTTCTTAACAAAGAAAAATCAAATAGTCGACTGTTCGGACGCTGAGGCCCTAGCAGCCTTCAAACACAATATCCGTGACGAGTGGGTGGCCCGGCACCTTGGACAGGAAAAGCCGAAATCTATGGCAGCACTCACGACACTCATGACCCGCTTTTGCATGGGAGAAGACAGCTGGCTTGCTCGTAGCAACAATATGACCAAGAACCCTGGTAATTCGGACACCAGGGATAGAAGTGGCAGGTCGCATCACAACAAGCAGAAGCGCCGCATTAACGGCGATAATGCTGAGGATACGACAGTTAATGCCGGATTCAGAGGCTCTAAATCCGGTCAGCGGAAAAAGCCATTCAAAAGGAATCCTAGGGGCCCATCCAGTTTGGACCGAATACTCGACCGCTCATGCCAGATACATGGCACCCCGAAAAGCCAGCCAATCACACCTACAGGGATTGTTGGGTGTTCAAGCAGGCAGGCAAGTTAAACACCGAAAATGAAGACAAGGGGCTGCATAGCGATGACGACGAGGAGCCCCGGCCGCCGAACAATAGTGGACAAAAGGGTTTTCCCCCACAAGTACGGACGGTGAACATGATATACGCAACCCACATCCCCAAAAGGGAGCGGAAGCGCGCGTTAAGGGACGTATACGCGGTAGAGCCAGTCGCCCCAAAGTTCAACCCATGGTCCTCCTGCCCGATCACCTTTGATCGAAGGGATCATCCCACTAGCATCCGTCATGGCGGATTCGCCGCATTGGTTCTAGACCCAATTATTGACGAATTTCATCTCACTAGAGTCCTTATGGACGGCGGCAGCAGCCTGAACCTGCTTTACCAGGATACATTGCGGAAAATGGGCATAGATCCCTCGAGGATTAAGCCCACCAAAATGACCTTTAAAGGCGTAATACCAGGTGTAGAGGCCAACTGTACAGGCTCAGTCACACTTGAAGTGGTCTTCGGATCTCCGGATAATTTCCGAAGCGAGGAGTTAATCTTCGACATAGTCCCGTTCTGCAGTGGTTATCACGCACTGCTCGGGCGAACCGCATTCGCTAAGTTCAATGTGGTACCGCATTACGCATACCTTAAGCTCAAGATGCCAAGCCCTCGAGGAGTAATTACGGTTAATGGAAACACCGAACGCTCCCTCCGAACGGAGGAGCACACGGCGGCCCTTGCAGCGGAAGTACAAAGCAGCCTCTCCAGGCAATTCTCCAGTCCGGCCACTAAACGACCGGACACCGTCAAGCGCGCCCGGAGTAACCTACAACAAGACCGCCTGGCATGATCCGAGCAGGCGTAGCAATGCGGCCCCAACCCCAACCCTCGCAAAAAGGCGACGCCAGTACTTCGCGTACATAACTACGCTCTAGAGATACCATGGGCACAGGGGGAGGGGCACCATCACGGCACGCCCAAAACACGGCTTAAACCGTACCAGGGGCTGCCGATTTTTTAATTTTCTCTTACTTTCAAGACTCCATCCTTCGGAAGGCCGGTTCGGCAGTTCAATTGCCGCATAAACGATGCAAGAACCAGGGAAGCAGACAAACCACGCCGCATTACGGAACTTCCAGGTGGTCTCTATCACGAGCAGTATACCTGTTCCGCATACTATTCCGCAGCTTGCCCCTAGAGCGGACATGTTAACTAGTCCAACCTTCCACTTATCGCATTACTTGTATCGTTCTGCCTTGATCGCACCCCTTTTTAATAAACAATGCATAGCTTTCGTCTATTTTTGCATTACCTTTTTTCTTTATATATGTTCCTTAACGACATGTTGCACCCGTACACGTTGGTATGGCCAAAATACGCTAGGGGATTTAGTACCCCTCAATATGGTGTAAGAAGTCCGAACACTTTAACAAGTGCGGCACCCCGAACTTATAGCATTATATGCATCGGCTCCGAATCATGTCTTGGGTCAATAGTTGGGTTTGCCCGGCTCCTATATTTTGGTGCCTTACGTTCCGCTATATCGGCTAAGGTAGCACTAGGAGAACCACTGCGATTGTGCCCCAGTTGAGCTGGGTCGAGCACCTCAGTGGAGAAAGCTAAAACTGACTGTCATGATGAAGCGAGAGCTGGTCGCTATTCGAGAGGTTTTTTTGAGTCCCTAAAGACTTATGCCGCTTAGGGCGAGGAGCCAGCTCTGTCCGGCCAAGGCGTGGATAGCGCCCCGAACTCGGTCTTCCGAATACCAGGGGCTTCGCCGAAATTTAAAATTATAGAATTCTATGGCTAAGTGAGAGTGTTCATGCATTATAGTCCGATTGCCTTGTTCGTTGGGCTGAGCGCCTCCCTCGAAGGACCCAAACATGGGAAAAAGAGCGCTCAGGTTTATCCCCGAACACCCCAGCACTAGCGGCACGGGGGCAGAAGCCGACGACTCGCCATCTCTCAGAATTGATAAACAGCCGCACAGAAGGTAATATTTTAAATTCCAACAGCATTGCTTAGCGCATATGAACAAGTTTTCAGCGCACAGGACAAAACGAGCAAGTTTCACTCAAAAATTACATCCCTAGAACATTCATCCGCCACAAGGCAGGCACCCTTCAGAACATCCTTATAGTAATTCTCGGGCTTGCGATGCTCTTTCCCCGGCGGTGGCCCGTCCTTCACAAGCTTCTCAGCATCCAGCTTGCCCCAGTGCACCTTAGCACGGGCAAGGGCCCTACGGGCACCTTCAATGCAGACGGAGCGCTTGATGACTTCGAGCCTTGGACAGGCCTCCACCAGCCGCCGCACCAGCCCGAAATAGCTCCCAGGCAGAGCCCCTCCAGGCCAAAGCCGAACAATGAGGCCCTTCATGGCCTGTTCGGCCGCCTTATGGAGCTCGACCAGTTGCTTCAGCTGGTCGCTCAGGGGCACAGGGTGTCCGGCCTCAGCATACTGAGACCAGAACACCTTCTCTGTCGAGCTGCCCTCCTCGGCTCGATAGAATGCGGCGGCATCGGACACACTCCGGGGAAGATCTGCGAACGCTCCTGGAGAGCTCCGGATTTGGGTAAGTAACAAGTAACTCACGTTTATGTTTTTGCTTTGCATAAAGAATGCCTTACCCGCCGCTATCTTCTTCACCTCATCCAACTCATGGAGGGTCTTCTGGGATTCGGCCTTGGCAGATTTGGCATTTTCAATAGCCACCGCGAGCTCGGACGCTTGTGTCTTCGAGTCAAGCTCCAAACTCTCATGTTTTTCCATGAGAGCCTGGAGCTCTTGCCACACCTTGCCAACCTCGGCCTCATACTTCTCCCGCTCGGTGCGCTCTAAGGCCGCCCTCTTCTCGGCCTCGACCAACGCTTGCTTAAGGGTCGCCACTTCAGATGTGACCCCTAAAATAGCCACGATAATCCTGTCATTCTTTGCAATTGCACCTTTTTATACAAATTTAAAAACAAGGTATTTCTTACCTTCATTGTCCTCGAGCTGCTTCTTGGCACGCTCGAGCTCTTGCTCGGACCGCTCGAGGTTCTGCTTTAGCGTGTCCACTTCCGCAGTCAGTGCGGCGGACGCAAGCAGGGAAGCCTGCATATGCATATTGACTCATTTTTGTTAGACTCCTGCGAATTCTATTTGATCCTCTATTCGGCTTTTCTTCCCGAACGCCAAACAGAGCATCAGGGGCTACTGTCTATGCGGTACTATTATTTACACATTCTTTACTTACCTCAAAGCCTGTTAAAAGGCTAGTACAAGCTTCAGTCAGTCCGCTCTTGGCGGACTAAACCTTCTGGACCACCGCACTCATAATAGCGCGGTGCTCCTCGTCGATGGAGGCGCCTTGGAGCGCCTCCAACATATTGTCCGGCGCCTCCGGTTGGACGGGGGCCACCGGCACGACGGACTTGCTCCTCTTGGAAGGAGGTCCCCCGCCGGACTCTGGAACCTCTGAAGGTTCTGGAGCGGTGTCCGGCCTAGAGCCGGACTTGGAGCCCTGGGGGGTTTCATCCCCTTTACTCCTGGAGTTCGGGAGGTCGCCTTGCGGCGCCTCCAGGACCACCTCCTCCCGGCTTGGAACCTGTTGGGACAACACTTCGGTGTCGTCCGTAGGGCGGGGGGAGGAAGCCGTCGGAAGCGAGTTCACATCCGACGAGTCCAGTGAGCCGCTCGACGACGCATCGAGCCGGTCTTTGGGTGGGCTGCATAAACATATTCGACATAAGGGAAAGCTGTGCAATAAACGAATACTATGAATTACTCTGGTATCCAGATACTTACGATTTTGCCAGGGGCTTGGCCCTGGGCTGCCACTCCTCTCCGCCGCCGTCGGCGTCGGTGGAGCAGTCCGGAGGAAGGGTTTTCCCCTTCTTGGACCCTCCGGCCTCCCCCGAGAGGGCGGCCTTCCTTTTCTTCTCTCCCCCCCGCTGGAGGGGGAGAGGTCTCTTCTTCTTCCTCCTCGTCTTCATGGGAGGAATGTGCCTCGGAACCGTCGGATGATGGATCCGACGCCTCCTGGTGTCGGGCACTCTTTCGAGTCCCCTCGGCCTTTTTTGCGGCCTTCTTCTCCGGCACCACAAAGGGTGCCGGAACCAGCAGCTTCGCCAAGCGAGCATCCGCTAGGCCTTCGGGCAAAGGAGCCGGACAGTTGATCTGTCCGGATGTCACCTGCCAATCGTGTCAAAGGTAAGGGAGTTTAGATCCCGCATGGAGTCAAACTATGAAAAACTGATACTCTGTAAAAGGAAAAAACAACTTACCGCGAGAGCATGACGCTGCGCACTGAATCCGCGATCCTCGGTAGCGGATGCGGGAGCCTCGGCACCCTTGAAAAGCACCTTCCAGGCATCTTCGTATGTCGTGTCGAAGAGCCTGCTCAGGGTTTGGTGTCGCGCCGAGTCGAACTCCCACAGGTTGAAAGCCCGTTGTTAACACGGGAGGATCAAGCGGATGAGCATAACCTGGACTACATTGACAAGTTTGAGCTTCTTGTCCACCAGGGATTGGACGCATGTTTGGAGTCCGGTCACCTCTCCCTTCTTACCCCACGACAGGCCCGTCTCCTTCCAGGAGGTGAGCCGCGTTGGGGGTCCGGATCGAAACTCAGGGGGTGCGACCCATTCAGCGTCGCGCAACTCGGTGATGTAAAACCACCCCGATTGCCACCCCTTCAGGGTCTCCACAAAGGAGCCCTCGAGCCATAGGACGTTGGCCATCTTGCCCACCATGGCGCCTCCGCACTTCGCTTGGTTGCCGCGCACCACCTTCGGCTTGACATTGAAAGTCTTGAGCCATAGGCCGAAATGGGGACGGATGCGGAGGAAGGCCTCGCACACGACGATAAACGCCGAGATGTTGAGGACGAAGTTCGGGGCCAGATCGTGGAAATCCAGGCCGTAGTAGAACATGAGCCCCCGGACAAATGGGTGGAGAGGGAAGCCCAGTTCGCGGAGGAAATGGGGGAGGAACACCACCCTCTCATGGGGCCTAGGGGTGGGGATGAGCTGCCCCTTTTCGGGGAGCCGGTATGCGATGTCGTTAGACAGGTATCCGGCCTTCCTCAGCTTTTTGATATGTCCCTCCGTGACGGAGGAGGCCATCCACTTGCCTCCCGCTCCGGACATGGCTGGAGAAGGTTGAGGTGGGGAGTGCGGACTTGGGCGCTAGAGCTCGAGTGCGCAAGAATGGATAGGCGAAGGAGGAAGAAGGCGTAGGTGAAAAGGTGGATCCTTATCCCCTTATATGGGTGGACGCAACTACATGTCCCCACCAGCCTGGTAAGACTCGCTTATCTCCAAGCGCCGTAATCAATGGCACAGTTGGGTTACCCACGCCCGTATTGATGAGAATCCCGACATAAGGGGACACGATCTCTGCTTTGACAAGACATGCCAAGGAAACCGCCTCGCATAACACGCTGAGGTGGGATAATGAAACAACTCGGATAAAAGCTTGGCCGTGGTGTGACACGCTACGGAATACGTCAGCAGATTAGATTGGTGTAAATATTATTCTCTCTATGGCAATATGTGGAAACTTATTTTGCAAAGCCAGACACTATCTTTGTGTTCAAAATCTTCTATGAAGTACTTGGAGGAGGAACCCACCTTGCAATGCCGAAGACAATCTGCGCGCCGGACTCGTCGTCATTGAAGCCTGGTTTAGGGGCTACTGAGGGAGTCCTGGATTAGGGGGTGTTCGGATAGCCGGACTATACCTTCAGCCGGACTCCTGGACTATGAAGATACAAGATTGAAGACTCCGTCCCGTGTCCGAAAGGGACTTTCCTTGGCATGGAAGGCAAGCTTGGCGATACGGATATGAAGATCTCCTACCATTGTAACCGACTTTGTGTAACCCTAACCCTCTCCGGTGTCTATATAAACCGGAGGGTTTTAGCCCGTAGGACAATGTACACATCAACAACCATATCATAGGCTACCTTCTAGGGTTTAGCCTCCTCGATCTCGTGGTAGATCTACTCTTATACTACCCATATCATCAATATTAATCAAGCAGGACGTAGGGTTTTACCTCCATTGAGAGGGCCCGAACCTGGATAAAACTTTGTGTCCCTTGTCTCCTGTTACCATCCAGCCTAGACGCATAGTTCGGGACCCCCTACCCAAGATCCGCCGGTTTTGACACCGATAGTTCACACTATAACCCAACCGCGTAAGGAACGCAAAATCCGGGAACATAACACCGATATGACGGAAACTAGGGCGGCAAGAGTGGAACAAAACACTAGGCAAAAGGCCGAGCCTTCCACCCTTTACCAAGTATATAGGTGCATAAATATAACAAGATAATATAGTGATATCCCAACAATAAACAATGTTCCAACAAGGAACGATCTCCAATCTTCACCTGCAACTAGTAACGCTATAAGAGGGGCTGAGCAAAGCGGTAACATAGCTAATCAACGGTTTGCTAGGACATGGTGGGTTATAGGTTTGACATGGCAATTTGGGAGGCATGATAAGCAAGTGGTAGGCATCATAGCATAGGCATAGCAACAGAGCGAGCATCTAGCAAGCAAAGATAGAAGTGATTTCGAGGGTATGATCATCTTGCCTGCAAAGTTGTCAGAGTTGACTTGATCCTTGTAAGCAAACTCAACGGGCTCCTCATAAGCAAACTCGTCTCCCGGCTCTACCCAAACAAGACAAACAAGCAAAAGGAACACAATAAACCACGTGCAATGCTCAAACAACATGATGCGAACATGGTATGCTATGCGGGATGCGAGAAGTGATGCATATGCAAGATTTGATAAGGAATGATTGAACCTGGCCTCAACATGGAAATCCAAGAGTGCCACTGGAAAGGTGAGGTGATTTCGGTTGAAATCGATATAAAGATCACCGGAATCGGATGCACGGTTTGGAAATGGCAAGCAAAACAAATATGGCACCGGTCTGCGATAATCAGCAAGTAGCCATCTAAATGCATCAAGATAAATATGCTACAACACTCAAACATGACAACAAAATACATGGCAGGGATACACTCATGATTCTTGACAAAAGATGAACACTGAGCTACGACCAATTCATCCATTAACAGGTTCAACCAAGCATGGAAAAAATGCAAATGATAAACAGATTTCAGACTTAGTGAAATTAACACAAGTCTGGAATTTAACATCAGGTAGCACACTTTAGAGCATGAAAACTACATGATACAGGAACTTAACATGGCAAAGCAAGGCATGGCATGAAGCTACTCAAGGCACTTAACAAAAGTCCCTTAGTGACCTTGAGCCAAAAGGGATCAGAAAATACAATTGCAAGCATGTGAACATGGCAAAAACATAAATAGATTTCAGACTTGGTGAAAAACTGGAGCATGCAAAACAGTTAACGAGTAGGCATGGTTACGAGCTCGATGCACTCACTACAGAGCATGGCATGACAAACTAATCATGCACCCATCAAGAATACATAACATAGAAGCTAGACATGGCAAGAACAACAACATATCATGCACGTATCAATAACAACATCCTCGGCAAAATCGCTAACAAGTCAACAATCTACCAGGAATAACGAAATATCAAAAGTAGAGCTCGATTAACTCAAGCTAGGGTGCTCCATAAATGCACACAAAGACATGGATGGATAGAGCACCATAATGTTAACAAAACATACTTACTGATAATCCTCAAAAGAGGCACGGATCACTAGGAAACAACATGAACATATGGCATAACGACAAAAACAGATCAAGGACTTAGAGAAATTCTAAGTCCCTGAAATCAGCATTACCGAGTACGCTACTTTGCAAGCTTGTGCTAGTCACCACACATATCACAAAAATACATGGTAAGCACCTCTGTAAAGATGGCATGGCATATAACAAAACTCATGTAGAGCTCAGGAGCATATCATGCACACATTAATCATGGCAAAAATGACAAATATCTATTTGATGAAACAGATCTGACAATTTAACCACATAGCCCTCTTCCAATAGCATTTCGGGCATCAAGATGAGCTCAAACGAAAATGATGCAATGAGATTAAGTGATGTAATCTCTGAGACGAACATTTTGATATGCTACACGCGCAAATCGGAGCCACGGTTGCGGAGATACGATGCGATGAAATATGCATAAAAACTAGGGTTAGAGCAAAAAGTCAACCGAGGTTAGGGTTCCAGATCTGGATCCGGATCGGGCACTGTAGCGGCGCGGAAAAACGATGATCGCCGGAGTTGGAGTCCGAGGTCGTCGGACTTGGAGACGCTCGCCGGTGCGAGGGGATGGCCGGAGCGGGTCGCCGGAGCGGCGAGGGGCGGCGCGGGCGGCGCGGCCGCGGTGGTCGTTCGGCGAAGAGGTGGCGGTGGTGCGGCGAAGAGGCGGCGGTGGTGCGGCGGCCTGAGCGGCCTGCGACGTTGATGGCGGGCGGCGGCACCGGGCGGGGGCTCGCCGGCGCGGGGAAGGAGACGGGGTGGCGCGGTGAGGGACGCCTCGCCCGGGGCGAGTGGCGGCGGAGGCGGGCCGTGGGGGCTCACCGCGGGCCGAGCGGGCCGCGTGGCTGCGGGTAGCGGCGCGCCACGTGGCGGCCTGTGGTTGGCGGTGGCGGGGATGTCCGGCGTGGCCCGGACGTTGTCCGGCGCGCAGAGAGGCGGGGAGCTAGGTTAGGGTAGGAAGAGACCCGGGAATTTCGAAAGGGGATCTAGTTTTATAGGTAGGAGGAGCTAGGAGGCTCCAATTGAGCACGGTTTTCGGCCACGCGATCGTGATCGAACGCTCTAGGTGATGGAAGGGTCTTTGGTGGATTTTGGGCCAAATTGGAAAGGTGTTGGGCTGCAACACAAACGAGGCCTTTTCGGTCCCTCGGTTAACCGTTGGAGTATCAAACAAAGTCCAAATGACACGAAACTTGACAGGCGGTCTACCGGTAGTAAACCAAGGCCGCATGACAAGTCTCAGTCCAATCCGGAAATGTTTAACTCCCACACATGAAAAGAGATAGAAAGGAGCACCGGAGGAGATAGGAGCGCCGGAATGCAAAACGGACAACGGGGAAAATGCTCGAATGCATGAGACGAACACGTATGCAAATGCAATGCACATGATGACATGATATGAGATGCATGACAAAGGCAACTACACACGGAGACAAAAACCCGAACCCGAAGAAATAAAATAACTTAGCGCCGGAAAACGGCAAGAGTTGGGATACATATAAGGTAAATTACATCCGGGGTGTTACAAGAGCTCCTGAAGCAGCTGGCGAAGCCACGAACACTCGGCGACAGTGTTGGCCACCGCACGATACTTAGCCTCAGCACTGGAATGAGAGACCATAGGCTGCCGCTTGGACGACCACGAGATAAGTGAGGATCCAAGGTAGACACAATAGCCCGAAGTGGAGCGACGAGTGTCAGGGCAGCCCGTCCAGTATGCATCGGAGTAGGCGGTGACGGCGGTGTCGACGGAGGCGTGAAGTGTGACGCCAAGATCCATAGTGCCACAGATATAGCGGAGAATCCGCTTGACGGCAGCCCAGTGAACGTCTCGAGGAGCATGCATATGAAGACACACCTGCTGCACGGCATACTGGATCTCCGGTCGAGTCAGAGTGAGGTACTGGAGAGCACCAACGATAGACCGATAGAAAGCAGCATCCGAAGTAGGAGAACCATCCGTGGCAGAAAGCTTGGCCTTCATATCAACAGGTGTAGCGGTGGGCTTGCAGTTAAGCATGCCGGCGCGCTCCAGGAGCTCGTGAGCGTACTTCCGCTGATGAAGGAAGAAGCCATCCAGACGGCGCACCACATCGACACCGAGGAAGTAGTGCAAAGGACCCAAGTCCTTAATGGCGAACTCAGCGCCAAGACGAGCCGTGAGCTGACTGAGGAGACTAGCCGTACATGCCGTCAGGATGATGTCGTCGACATAGAGCAGCAACTAGGCCGTGTTAGAGCCCTGATGATAGACGAAGAGCGAGGCGTCCGAGCGGGTAGAGCGGAACCCAAGATGGTGGAGAAATGCCGTGATGCGCTGGTACCAAGCACGCGGAGCCTGCTTGAGTCCGTACAAGGACCGCAAAAGCAGACACACGTGGTCGGGAAGCGCCGGGTCCACGAACTCGGTGGGCTGCTGGCAGAAGACCTGCTCCTCGAGGGTTCCATGGAGGAAGGCGTTGGAGACGTCCATCTGGTGCACCGGCCAAGCACGGGAGACCGCAAGGTGGACAACCGTGCGTATCGTGCCGGGCTTGACGACCGGAGCAAAGGTGTCAGTGAAGTCGATGCCAGCATGCTGTCGGAAACCACGAATGACCCAACGCGCTTTGTAGCGATCAAGGGTACCATCAGGACGGAGCTTGTGTTTAAATACCCACTTCCCGGTAATCATGTTGGTGTGCCGGGGACGGGGAACAAGCTGCCACGTCCGGTTGCGCAACAGGGCATCAAACTCCTCTTGCATCGCATCCATCCAGAGCGGGTCATGAAGAGCGGCTCAAACAGAGGACGACAACGGCGACAACTCAAAGGTGGACGCTGCATGGACATAGTCATCCGAGGCGTAGCGCGAGCTCGGGCGAAAAATGCCCGTACGGGCGCGGGTGACCGGACCGGCCACAGGCGCCGGGGAGACCGCGGGGGCCGCGGGCACTGGGGGCGCCGGGGGGTCCGGGGGTGCCGGGGGGGCATCGGAGGGCCGGGGGCGCCTAGGGGGCTGCGGGCACCAAAGTCGGGGGCGTCGGGGGTGCAAGCGTCGCGGCTGTAGGAGGCGCCGTATGCAGGGGGTGCGCCTCAAAGCCAGGGGGTGGGCCAAAAAAGGCGCGCGAGTGCCCTGGGAGAGGCGTCAAGGAGCCCGCATCACCGGTGGCGGGAGGAACAGCCGGGGATACCTGGTGAAACGGAAACACATGCTCATCAAAGTAAATGTGCCGGCAAGTGAACACACAGTGGGAGACGGGATCATAGCACCGATATCCCTTGGAGTTGGAGGGGTAGCCAATAAAGATGCAAGCGATAGAACAAGGTGCGAGTTTGTGAGGAGCGGAGTCGGCAATGCTAGGTTAACAAAGACACCCAAAAAAACGCAAGCCATCATAAGATGGGGGCGTACCGAAAAGAAGATGGTGAGGTGCATAGTTCCACCGTGGGCGGCAAGGGCGAAGGTTAAGGAGAAGAGAAGCAGTGGCGAGTGCGTCCGACCAGAAACGAGGCGGCACATTAGCATGGAACAGGAGCGTGCGAACGCATTCGTTCAGAGTGCGAAGGACGCGTTCGGCTCGACCGTTCTGCTGGGAAGTATACGGACATGTGAGACGAAAAACTATGCCGCGATGCGATAGAAAAGTGCGGAAAGCAAGGTTGTCGAACTCTTCCATTGTCAGTCTGAAGAGTAAGGATGGGACACCCAAACTGCATGCTGACATAGGAGTAAAAAGCCGTCAAAGTGGAAAGTGCATCCGACTTTCTGCGCAAAGGAGAAGTCCACACATAATGAGAATAATCATCAAGGATAACCAGATAATATAAATAGCCCGAATTACTAGGAACCAGAGAGGTCCACACATCTCTATGAATCAACTGAAAAGGAAAAGAAGCTATGGTGGTGGAGTTATTAAACGGGAGGCGAACATGTTTGCCGACACGACAGGCATGACAGGTGTGATCCTCTATCTTATGACAACCGAAACTGAAACTCTTAAGAATATGACGAAATGTGACGGGGTTGGGATGACCCAAACGAGCATGCCAGAGATCGACGCTGACGGAGAGAGTAATCGGTGCGGTGGTGGAGGTGGATGGCGAATGCACCAGATAGAGCTCGTCGAGGCTGTCACATCGGTGAAGTACCATCCCGGTTCGAGCGTCCTTGACACAAAACCCAAGCTCATGAAATTCAACAGTAACAGGATTTTCATGAGTTAAACGACGAACGGAAACAAGGTTTTTAATAAGATGAGGTGACACAAGTATGTTAGACAAAGTAATAGGCATAGAATTAGAAGGAAAAGAAGTGTGCCCGACATGTGTGATAGGGAGTGTGGAACCGTCGCCAACAATGATGCGGCGGTCGGTGATGATGGGAGTAAAGGAGGCAAGATACTAGGATGAGCAAACATGTGAGCCGTAGCCCCGGTGTCCATGTACCAATTATCACCTCCGGTGTAGTTGTTCGGCGTAGGAGCGGCATGTAGTGCGGGAAGGAGCACCGAGTCCCATGGCGCCAGCGAGGGGGACGGAGACGCCATGGGGAGGCCGTAGCCACCGCTCGGCGGCGGCGGTGGGTACTCTCCAGACAGTATGGGAAGCAGCCCTGGCTGCGATTGCGGTGACGTTTAGGTCGGATGGCCCGTTGCAAAAACCTGCTGCCCAGCGGGTGAATGCTGGCCTGCTGACGACCCCCACCAGTACCCGAGAGCCCCGTACACGGGCGCGTCGAACGCCCCGCACAATAGCAAGAGGTCGACGGGCAGAGTCGGCGCCGGCGGCGGGGCGACGACGGACTGGCCGAAGAGCGCCGGTGGTGGGGCGACGACGTACACCAGCAGGGGCAGCGGAGCCGAGCCATGCGGTAAGTCGGGACGGGATGGCGGGGCCGCGTCGTAGGGCGCCGATGGCGGAGCCGCGCCAGAGGGCGCCAGCAGCGGGACGGCAGAGGCGGTGAGAGCAGGCTGGCGGGCGACCAGCTCCGCGCGGCTGGACCTCTCAAAATCCAGTACACACGGTAAGCTGGTTGCATGCATCTTCACGTAAGTTTTTTCATGCAAACTGAAATGGCACACGGTAAGCTAGCTGCGAGTCCGGACGAAGCGGCGGGGCTGGCGATCGCGCGCGCTGGCGATGGTGCAACGGCACAGGGCTAGCGATTGGTGGAGCGGCGGCTGGCGGGCGATCACACGCATGTGCTGGCGATGCGGGGCTAACGGGGATCGGATGCAGCGTGTGCGGGGCAGCAGGGAAAGTGCGGGTGGCTAGGGAAGCACGCACGCAGGGAGAGGATAAGCGGCGGCCGGCGTGTATGTCGCGCAAGCGGCGGCGGCTAGGTGGCGGCGGCGACGGCGGCGGAAATGAGAAACCTAAAAAACTGATACCATGTATGAGATTATGATTGCAGATGTGTTGCTCTCATGCATAGGCATGCATATATGATGTACAATGTGGGGCCTCTTGTTGGAAATATGCCCTAGAGGCAATAATAAAATGGTTATTATTATATTTCCTTGTTCATGATAATTGTCTATTGTTCATGCTATAATTGTGTTATCCGGAAATTGTAATACATGTGTGAATACATAGACCACAACATGTCTCTAGTGAGCCTCTAGTTGACTAGCTCGTTGATCAATAGATGGTTACAGTTTCCTAACCATGGACATTGGATGCCATTGATAACGGGATCACATCATTAAGAGAATGATGTGATGGATAAGACCCAATCCTAAGCATATCACAGGATCACGTAGTTCGTCTGCTAAAGCTTTTCTAATGTCAAGTATCATTTGAAGGAAATATGCCCTAGAGGCAATAATAAAGTTATTATTTATTTCCTTATTTCATGATAAATGTTTATTATTCATGCTAGAATTGCATTAATCGGAAACATAATACATGTGTGAATACATAGACAAACAAAGTGTCACTAGTATGCCTCTACTTGACTAGCTCCTTAATCAAAGATGGTTATGTTTCCTAACCATAGACATGTGTTGTCATTTGATTAACGGGATCACATCATTAGGAGAATGATGTGATTGACATGACCCATTCCATTAGCTTAGCACCCGATCGTTTAGTATGTTGCTATTTCTTTCTTCATGACTTATACATGTTCCTATGACTATGAGATTATGCAACTCCCGTTTGCCGGAGGAACACTTTGTGTGCTACCAAACGTCACAACGTAACTGGGTGATTATAAAGGATCTCTATAGGTGTCTCCAAAGGTACATGTTGGGTTGGCATATTTCAAGATTAGGATTTGTCACTCCGATTGTCGGAGAGGTATCTCTGGGCCCTCTCGGTAATGCACATCACATAAGCCTTGCAAGCATTGCAACTAATGAGTTAGTTGCGAGATGATGTATTACGAAATGAGTAAAGAGACTTGTCGGTAACGAGATTGAACTAGGTATTGAGATACCGACGATCGAATCTCGGGCAAGTAACATACCGATGACAAAGGGAACAACGTATGTTGTTATGCGGTCTGACCGATAAAGATCTTCGTAGAATATGTAGGAGCCAATATGAGCATCCAGGTTCCGCTATTGGTTATTGACCGGAGACGTGTCTCGGTCATGTCTACATTGTTCTCGAACCCGTAGGGTCCGCACGCTTAACGTTACGATGACATTTTCATTATGAGTTTATATATTTTGATGTACCGAAGTTTGTTCGGAGTCCCGGATGTGATCACGTACATGACAAGGAGTCTCGAAATGGTCGAGACATAAAGATTGATATATTGGAAGCCTATGTTTGGACATCGGAAGTGTTCCGGGTGAAATCGGCATTTTACCGGAGTACCGGGAGGTTACCGGAACTCCCCGGTAACCTAATGGGCCTTAATGGGCCTAGTGGAGGAAGAGGAGAGGAGGCCTAGGGGCTGCCGCGCGCCCTCCCCCCCAAGTCCGAATTGGACAAGGAGGGGGGGCGACGCCCCCCCCCCTTCCTTTCTTCCCTCTCCTCCTTCCCCCCAAGTCCTAATCCAACTAGGGAAAGGGGGGAGTCCTACTCCCGGTAGGAGTAGGACTCCTCCGGCGCGCCTCCTCCTAGGGCCGGCCGCACCCCCCTTGCTCCTTTATATACGGGGGCAAGGGGCACCTCTAGACACACAAGTTGATCTTCGTGATCGTTCTCTTAGCCGTGTGCGGTGCCCCCCTCCACCATACTCCTCGATAATATTGTAGCGGTGCTTAGGCGAAGCCCTGCGACGGTAGAACATCAAGATCGTCACCACGCCGTCGTGCTGACGGAACTCTTCCCCGACACTTTGCTAGATCGGAGTCCGGGGATCGTCATCGAGCTGAACGTGTGCTAGAACTCGGAGGTGCCGTAGTTTCGGTGCTTGATCGGTCGGGTCGCGAAGACATACGACTACATCAACCGCGTTGTCATAATGCTTCCACTGTCGGTCTACGAGGGTACGTAGACAACACTTTCCCCTCTCGTTGCTATGCATCACCATGATCTTGGGTGTGTGTAGGAATTTTTTTGAAATTACTACGTTCCCCTACAGTGGCATTCGAGCCAGGTTTTATGTGTTGATGTTGTGCACGAGTAGAACACAAGTGAGTTGTGGGTGATATAAGTCATACTGCTTACCAGCATGTCATACTATGGTTCGGCGGTATTGTTGGATGAAGCGGCCTGGACTGACATTACGCGTACGCTTACGCGAGACTGGTTCTACCGACGTGCTTTGCACACAGGTGGCTGGCGGGTGTCAGTTTCTCCAACTTTAGTTGAACCAAGTGTGGCTACGCCTGGTCCTTGCGAAGGTTAAAACAGCACCAACATGAAAAACTATCATTGTGGTTTTGATGCGTAGGTAAGAACGGTTCTTGCTAAAGCCCGTAGCAGCCACGTAAAATTTGCAACAACAAAGTAGAGGTCGTCTAACTTGTTTTTGCAGGGCATGTTGTGATGTGATATGGTCAAGACGTGATGAGATATAAGTTGTTGTATAAGATGATCATGTTTTGTTGAAGTTATCGGCAACTGGCAAAAGACTTATGGTTATCTCTCTATTGCATAAGATGCAAGCGCCAAATAATTGCTTTACTTTATCGCTATGCGATAGCAATAGTTGCAAGAGCAATTGTTGGCGAGACGACCACGTGACGACACATTGATATAGATCAAGATGATGGAGATCATGGTGTCATGCCAGTGATGATAGAGATCATGACAGTACTTTGGAGATGGAGATCGAAGGTGCACGATGATGATGGCCATATCATGTCACATATTTTGATTGCATATGATGTTTATCTTTTATACATCTTATTTTGCTTAGTTCGACAGTAGCTTTATAAGATGATCTCTCACTAAATTTCAAGGTATAAGTGTTCTCCTGAGTATGCACCGTTGCGAAAGTTCTTCGTGCTGAGACACCACGTGATGATCGGGTGTGATAGGCTCTACGTTCAAATACAACGGGTGCAAAACAGTTGCACACGCGGAATACTCAGGTTAAACTTGACGAGCCTAGCATATACAGATATGGCCTCGGAACACTGGAGACCGAAAGGTCGAGCGTGAATCATATAGTAGATATGATCAACATAGTGATGTTCACCATTGAAAACTACTCCATCTCACGTGACGATCGGACATGGTTTAGTTGATTTGGATCACGTGATCACTTAGATGATTAGAGGGATGTCTATCTAAGTGGGAGTTCTTAAGTAATATGATTAATTGAACTTAAATTTATTATGAACTTAGTCCTGGTAGTATTTTGCAAGTTATGTTGTAGATCAATAGCTCACGTTGTTGCTTTCATATGTTTATTTTGATATGTTCCTAGAGAAAATTGTGTTGAAAGATGTTAGTAGCAATGATGCGGATTGGATCCGTGATCTGAGGTTTATCCTCATTGCTGCACAGAAGAATTATGTCCTTGATGCACCGCTAGGTGACAGACCTATTGCAGGAGCAGATGCAGATGTTATGAACGTTTGGCTAGCTCAATATGATGACTACTTGATAATTTAGTGCACCATGCTTAACGGCTTAGAATCGGGACTTCAAAGACGTTTTAAACGTCATGGACCATATGAGATGTTCCAGGAGTTGAAGTTAATATTTTAAACAAATACCCGAGTTGAGAGATATGAAGCTCCAACAAGTTCTATAGCTAAAAGATGGAGGAGAATCGCTCAACTAGTGAGCATGTGCTTAGATTGTCTGGGTACTACAATCGCTTGAATCAAGTAGGAGTTAATCTTCCAGATAAAATAGTGATTGACAGAATTCTCTAGTCACCATCACCAAGTTAGTAGAACTTCGTGATGAACTATAATATGCAAGGGATAACGGAAACGATTCCCAAGCTCTTCGTGATGCTAAAATCGACGAAGGTAGAAATCAAGAAAAACATCAAGTGTTGATGGTAGACAAGACCACTAGTTTCAAGAAAAGGGCAAAAGGAAGAAGGGGAACTTCAAGAAGAACGACAAGAAAGTTGCTACTCAAGTGAAGAAGCCCAAGTTTGGTCCTAAACCTGAGACTAAGTGCTTCTATTGCAAAGGGACTGGTCACTGGAAGCGGAACTACCCCAAGTGATTGGCGGATAAGAAGGATGGCAAAGTGAACATAAGTATATTTGATATACATGTTATTGATGTGTGCTTTACTAGTGTTTATAGCAACCTCTCAGTATTTGATACTAGTTCAGTTGCTAAGATTAGTAACTCGAAACGGGAGTTGCAGAATAAACAGAGACTAGTTAAGGGTGAAGTGACGATGTGTGTTGGAAGTGGTTCTAAGATTGATATGATCATCATCGCACACTCCCTATACTTTCGGGATTAGTGTTGAACCTAAATAAGTGTTATTTGGTGTTTGCGTTGAGCATGAATATGATTTGATCATGTTTATTGTAATACGGTTATTCATTTAAGTAAGAGAATAAATTGTTGTTCTATTTACATGAATAAAACCTTATATGGTTACACACCCAATGAAAATAGTTCGTTGGATCTCGATCGTAGTGATACACATAATCATAATATTGAAACCAAAAGATGCAAAGTTAATAATGATAGTGCAACTTATTTGTGGCACTGCCGTTTAGGTCATATTGGTGTAAAGCGCATGAAGAAACTCCATGCTGATGGGTTTTTGGAATCACTTGATTATGAATCACTTGGTACTTGCAAACCGTGCCTTATGGGCAAGATGACCAAAAACACCGTTCTCCAGTACTATGGAGAGAGCAACAGATTTGTTGGAAATCATACATACAGATGTATGTGGTCCGATGAATGTTGAGGCTCGTGGCGGATATCATTATTTTCTCACCTTCACAGATGACTTAAGCAGATATGGGTATATCTACTTAATGAAACATAAGTCTGAAACATTTGAAAAGTTCAAAGAATTTCAGAGTGAAGTTGAAAATCATCGTAACAAGAAAATAAAATTCCTACGATCTGATCCTGGAGGAGAATATTTGAGTTACGAGTTTGGTGTACATTTGAAACAATGCGGAATAGTTTCGCAACTCACACCACCTGGAACACCACAGCGTAATGGTGTGTCCGAACGTCGTAATCGTACTTTACTAGATATGGTGCGATCTATGATGTCTCTTACTGATTTACCGCTATCATTTTGGGGTTATGCTTTAGAGACGACCGCATTCACATTAAATAGGGCACCATCAAAATCCGTTGAGACGACGCCTTATGAACTGTGGTTTGGCAAGAAACCAAAGTTGTCGTTTCTGAAAGTTTGGGGCTGAGATGCTTATGTGAAAAAGCTTCAACCTAATAAGCTCGAACCCAAATCAGAGAAATGTGTCTTCATAGGATATCCAAAAGGAAACTATTGGATACACCTTCTATCACAAATCTGAAGGCAAGACTTTTGTTGCTAAATTTGGAAACTTTCTAGAGAAGGAGTTTCTCTCGAAAGAAGTGAGTGGGAGGAAAGTAGAACTTGATGAGGTAACTATACCTGCTCCCTTATTGGAAAGTAGTACATCACAGAAACCGGTTTCTGTGACACCTACACCAATTAGTGAGGAAGTTAATGATGATGATCATGAAACTTCAGAACAAGTTACTACTAAACCTCGTAGGTCAACCAGAGTAAGATCCGCACAAGTGTGGTATGGTAATCCTATTTTGGAGGTCATGTTACTTGACCATGACAAACCTACGAACTATAAGGAAGCGATGATGAGCCCAGATTCCGCAAAATGGCTTGAGGCCATGAAATCTGAGATGGGATCCATGTGTGAGAACAAAGTATGGACTTTGGTTGACTTGCCCGATGATCGGCAAGCCATTGAGATTAAATGGATCTTCAAGAGGAAGACGAACGCTGATAGTAGTGTTACTATCTACAAAGCTAGACTTGTCGAAAAAGGTTTTTGACAAAGTTCAAGGTGTTGACTATGATGAGATTTTCTCACTCGTATCGATGCTTAAAAGTCTGTCCGAATCATGTTAGCAATTGCCGCATTTTATGAAATCTGGCAAATGGATAACAAAACTGCAATCCTTAATGGATTTCTTAAAGAAGAGTTGTATATGATGCAACCAGAAGGTTTTGTCAATCGTAAAGGTGTTAACAAAATGTGCAAGCTCCAGCGATCCATTTATGGACTAGTACAAGCATCTCAGAGTTGGAATATACGCTTTGATGAGTTGATCAAAGCATATAGTTTTATACAGACTTGTGGTGAAGCCTGTATTTACAAGAAAGTGAGTGGGAGCACTACAGCATTTCTGATAAGTATATGTGAGTGACATATTGTTGATCAGAAATAATGTAGAATTATTCTGTAAAGCATAAAGAAGTGTTTGAAAGGAGTTTTTCAAAGAAAGACCTCGGTGAAGCTGCTTACATTTTGAGCATCAAGATCTATAGAGATAGATCAAGACGCTTGATAAGTTTTTTTCAATGAGTACATACCTTGACAAGATTTTGAAGTAGTTCAAAATGGAACAGTCAAAGAAAGAGTTCTTGCCTGTGTTACAAGGTGTGAAATTGAGTAAGACCCAAAGCCCGACCACGTCAGAAGATAAAAAGAGAATGAAAGTCATTCCCTATGCCTCAGCCATAGGTTCTATAAAGTATGCCATGCTATGTACCAGATCTATTGTATACCCTACACTGATTTCGGCAAGGGAGTACAACAGTGATCTAGGAGTAGATCACTGGACATCGGTCAAAATTATCCTTAGTGGAATAAGGATATGTTTCTCGATTATGGAGGTGACAAAAGGTTCGTCGTAGAAGGATTATGTCAATACAAGTTTTTGGCACAGATCCGAATGACTCTAAGTCTTCATCTGGATACATATTGAAAGTGGGAGCAATTAGCTAAAAGTAGCTCCGTGCAGAGCATTGTAGACATAGAAATTTGCAAAAATACATACAGATCTGAATTTTGGCAGACTCGTTGACTAAGCTTCTCTCACAAGCAAAACATGATCACACCTTAGTACTCTTTGGGTGTTAATCACATATAGATGTGAACTAGATTACTGACTCTAGTAAACTCTTTGAGTGTTGGTCACATGACGATGTGAACTATGAGTGTTAATCACATGGTGATGTGAACTATTGATGTTAAATCACATGGCGATGTGATCTAGATTATTGACTCTAGTGCAAGTGGGAGACTGAAGGAAATATGCCCTAGAGGCAATAATAAAGTTATTATTTATTTCCTTATTTCATGATAAATGTTTATTATTCATGCTCGAATTGCATTAACCAGAAACATAATACATGTGTGAATACATAGACAAACAAAGTGTCACTAGTATGCCTCTACTTGACTAGCTCCTTAATCAAAGATGGTTATGTTTCCTAACCATAGACATGTGTTGTCATTTGATTAACGGGATCACATCATTAGGAGAATGATGTGATTGACATGACCCATTCCATTAGCTTAGCACCCGATCATTTAGTATGTTGCTATTGCTTTCTTCATGACTTATACATGTTCCTATGACTATGAGATTATGCAACTCCCGTTTGCCGGAGGAACACTTTGTGTGCTACCAAACGTCAGAACGTAACTGGGTGATTATAAAGGAGCTCTACAGGTGTCTCCAAAGGTACATGTTGGGTTGGCGTATTTCGACATTAGGATTTATCACTCCGATTGTCGGAGAGGTATCTCTGGGCCCTCTCGGTAATGCACATCACATAAGCCTTGCAAGCATTGCAACTAATGAGTTAGTTGCGAGATGATGTATTACGAAACGAGTAAAGAGACTTGCCGGTAACGAGATTGAACTAGGTATTGAGATACCGACGATCGAATCTCGGGCAAGTAACATACCGATGACAAAGGGAACAACGTATGTTGTTATGCGGTCTGACCAATAAAGATCTTTGTAGAATATGTAGGAGCCAATATGAGCATCCAGGTTCCGCTATTGGTTATTGATCGGAGACGTGTCTCGGTCATGTCTACATTGTTCTCGAACCCATAGGGTCCGCACGCTTAATGTTACGATGACATTTTCATTATGAGTTTATATATTTTGATGTACCAAAGTTTGTTCGGAGTCCCGGATGTGATCACGGACATGACGAGGAGTCTCGAAATGGTCGAGACATAAAGATTGATATATTGGAAGCCTATGTTTGGACATTGGAAGTGTTCCAGGTGAAATCAGCATTTTACCAGAGTACCGGGAGGTTACCGGAACTCCCCGGTAACCTAATGGGCCTTAATGGGCCTAGTGGAGGAAGAGGAGAGGAGGCCTAGGGGCTGCCGCGCCCCCCCCCCCCCCCAAGTCCGAATTAGACAAGGAGGGGGGCGACGCCCCCCCTTTCCTTTCTTCCCTCTCCTCCTTCCCCCCAAGTCCTAATCCAACTAGGGAAAGGGGGGAGTCCTACTCCCGGTAGGAGTAGGACTCCTCCGGCGCGCCTCCTCCTAGGGCCGGCCGCACCCCCCTTGCTCCTTTATATACGGGGGCAGGGGGGCACCTCTAGACACACAAGTTGATCTTCGTGATCGTTCTCTTAGCCGTGTGCGGTGCCCCCCTCCACCATACTCCTCGATAATATTTTAGCGGTGCTTAGGCGAAGCCCTGCGACGGTAGAACATCAAGATCGTCACCACGCCGTCGTGCTGACAGAACTCTTCCCCGACACTTTGCTAGATCGGAGTCCAGGGATCGTCATCGAGCTGAACGTGTGCTAGAACTCGGAGGTGCCGTAGTTTTGGTGCTTGATCGGTCGGGTCGCGAAGACATACGACTACATCAACCGCGTTGTCATAACGCTTCCGCTGTCGGTCTATGAGGGTACATAGACAACACTTTCCTTGCTTGTTGCTATGCATCACCATGATCTTGCGTGTGCGTAGGATTTTTTTTGAAATTACTACGTTTCCCTACATCATTTCCTTAGACCATGAGATTGTGCAACTCCCGGATACCGTAGGAATGCTTTGGGTGTGCCAGACGTCACAACGTAACTGGGTGGCTATAAAGGTGCACTACAGATATCTCCGAAAGTGTCTGTTGGGTTGGCACGAATCGAGACTGGGATTTTTTGCTTCGTGTGATGGAGAGGTATCTCTGGGCCCACTCGGTAGGACATCATCATAATGAGCTCAATGTGATCAAGGAGTTGATCACGAGATGATGTGTTATGGATCGAGTAAAAGAGACTTGCCGATAACGAGATTGAACAAGGTATAGGGATACCGACGATCGAATCTCGGGCAAGTATCATACCGGTAGACAAAGGGAATTGTATACGGGATTGATTGAATCCTTGACATCGTGGTTCATCCGATAAGATCATCGTGGAACATGTAGGAGCCAACATGGGTATTCAGATCCCGCTGTTGGTTATTGACCAGAGAGATGTCTCGGTCATGTCTGCATGCCTCCCGAACCCGTAGGGTCTACACACTTAAGGTTCGATGACGCTAGGGTTATACGGAAAGTTTGTACGTGGTTACCGAATGTTGTTAAGAGTCCCTGATGAGATCCCTGAAGTCACGAGGAGTTCCGGAATGGTCCGGAGGTAAAGAATAATATATAGGAAGTGAGGTTTTGACCACCGGAAGTGTTTCGGGTGTCACCGGTAATGTACCGGGACCACCGGAGGGTTCCCGGGGTCCACCGGGAGGGGCCACCATCCCCGGAGGCTTGCATGGGCCAAGAGTGGGAATGGACCAGCCCCTGAGTGGGCTGGTGCGCCTCCCACCAGGGCCCAAGGCGCAGCTAGGAGGAGAAAGGGGAAAACCCTAGGCGCAGATGGGCCTAAGGCCCACCCTAGGGCGCGCCCTCCCTCTCCCCCTCTTGGCCGCCCCCTCCATCCCATCTAGGGTTGCCGCCCCCCTAGGGGTGGGAACCCTATAGGGGGCGCACCCTCCTCCCCTCCTCCTATAAATAGTGGGGGGTTTTGGGGCTGCCAAGGACACGAGTCTCTCTCTCTCTCTCTCTCTCTCTCTCTCTCTCTCTCTCTCTCTCTCTCTCTCTCTCTCTCTCTCTCTCTCTCTCTCGACGCAGCCCTACCTCTCCACATCCTCGTTCTCCGTAGTGCTTGGCGAAGCCCTGCTGGAAACCACAATGCTCCACCACCACCACGCCGTCGTGCTGCTGCTGGAGTTGTCTTCCGCAACCTCTCCCTCCTCCTTGCTGGATCAAGGCGCGGGAGACGTCATCGGGTTGCACGTGTGTTGAACGCGGAGGCGCCGTTGTTCGGTGCTTATATCGAAATCGACCGTGATCTGAATCGCTATGTGTACGACTTCAACCGTGTTCTTGCAATGCTTCCGCATCGCGATCTTCAAGGGTATGAAGATGCACTCCCCTCTCTCTTGTTGCTAGTTTCTCCATAGATTGATCTTGGTGATGCGTAGAAAATTTTAATTTCTGCAATGATCCCCAGCAGTGGCATCATGAGCTAGGTCTATGCGTAGTTTCTATGCACGAGTAGAACACAAGTTGTTGTGGGCATCGATTTTGTCAATTTACTTGCTGTTACTAGTCTTATCTTTATTCGGCGGCATCATGGGATGAAGCGGCCCGGACCGACCTTACACGTACGCTTACGTGAGACAGGTTCCACCAACTGGTATGCACTAGTTGCATAAGGTGGCTAGCGGGTGTCTGTCTCTCCCACTTTAGTTGGATCGGATTCGATGAAAAGGGTCCTTATGAAGTGTAAATATAAATTGGCATACCACGTTGTGCTTTTGGCGTAGGTAAGAAACGTTCTTCCTAGAAACCTATAGCAGCCACATAAAATTTTTGCAACAATTAGAGGACGTCTAACTTGTTCTTGCAGCATATGCCGTGTGATGTGATATGGCCAAAAGTATGTGATGAATGATATATGTGATGTATGAGATTGATCATGTTCTTGTAATAGGAATCACGACTTGCATGTCGATGAGTATGACAACCAGCAGGAGCCATATGAGTTGTCTTAATTTATTATATGACCTGCGTGTCAATGAAAATGCCATGTAATTACTTTACTTTATTGCTTACCGTTAGCCATAGTAGTAGAAGTAATAGTTGGCTAGGCAACTTTCGTGAAGGCACAATGATGGAGATCATGGTTTCATGCCGGTGACGATAATGATCGTGGTGCCCCAAAGATGGAGATCAAAAGGAGCAAAATGATATTGGCCATATCATGTCCCTATTTGATTGCATGTGATGTTTATCATGTTTTTACATCTTATTTGCTTAGAACGACAGTAACTTAAATAAGATGATCCCTCACTATAATTTCAAGAAAGTATTCCCCCTAACTGTGCACCATTGCGAAGGTTTGTTGTTTCGAAGCACCACGTGATGATCGGGTGCGATAGATTCTAACATTCACATACAATGGGTGTAAGCTAGATTTACACATGCAATACACTTAGGTTGACTTGACGAGCCTAGCATGTACATATATGGCCTCGAAACACGGAAGACCGAAAGGTCGAGCATGAGTCGTATAGAAGATACGATCAACATGAAGATGTTCACCGATGATGACTAGTCCGTCTCACGTGATGATCAGACACGACCTAGTTGACTCGGATCATGTATCACTTAGATGACTAGAGGGATGTCTATCTGAGTGGGAGTTCATTGAATAATTTGATTAGATGAACTTAATTATCATGAACTTAGTATAAAATCTTTACAACATGTCTTGTAGATCAAATGACCCACGCTAATGTTGCCCTCAACTTCAACGCGTTCCTAGAGAAAACCAAGCTGAAAGACGATGGCAGCAACTACACAGTCTGGGTCCATAACCTGAGGATTATCCTCATAGCTGTCAAGAAAGCATATGTCCTTGAAGCACCGCTAGGTGACGCACCCGTTTTCCCAGCAACTCAAGACGTTATGAACATCTGGCGGTCGTGTAGTGATGATTACTCCCTGGTTTAGTGCGGCATGCTTTACAGCTTAGAACCGGGGCTCCAAAAGCGTTTTGAGCAACACAGAGCATATGAGATATTCCAAGAGCTGAAAATGGTTTTCCAAGCTCATGCCCGAGTTGAGAGATATGAAGTCTCTGACAAGTTCTACAGTTGTAAGATGGAGGAGAGCAGTTCTGTCAGCGAGCACATACTCAAAATGTCTGGGTTGCACAACCGCTTGTCTCAGCTGGGAGTCAATCTCCTGGATGACGCGGTCGTTGACAGAATCCTTCAGTCGCTTCCACCTAGCTACAAGAGCTTTGTGATGAATTTCAATATGCAGGGGATGGAAAAGACCATTCTTGAGGTATATTCAATGCTGAAATCAGCGGAGGTGGAGATCAAAAAGGAACATCAAGTGTTGATGGTGAATAAAACCACTAAGTTCAAGAAAGGCAAGGGTAAAAATAACTTCAAGAAGGACGACAAGGGAGTTGCCGTGCCCGGTAAGCAAGCTGCCGGGAAGAAGCCAAAGAATGGACCCAAGCCTGTGACTGAGTGCTTTTATTGCAAAGGGAAACGGTCACTAGAAGCGGAACTGCCCCAAGTATTTGGCGGATAAGAAGGCCGGCAATGCCAAAGGTATATGTGATATACATGTTATTGGTGTGTACCTAACCAGGGCTCGTAGTAGCTCCTGAGTATTTGATACCGGTGCGGTTGCTCATATTTGTAACTCAAAACAGGAGCTGCAGAATAAGCAGAGGCTGGCGAAGGACGAGGTGATGATGTGCGTCGGGAATGGTTCCAAGGTCGATGTGATCGCCGTCGGCACGCTACCTCTACATTTACCTACAGGATTAGTTTTAAACCTCAATAATTTTTATTTAGTGCCAGCTTTGAGTATGAACATTGTATCTGGATCTCGTTTAATGCGAGATGGCTACTCATTTAAATATGAGAATGATGGTTGTTCTATTTATATGAGAGATATGTTTTATGGTCATGCCCCACTGGTCAATGGTTTATTCTAAATCTCGAACGTGATGTTACACATATTCACAATGTGAATGCCAAGAAGTGTAAGGTTGATAATGATAGTCCCACATACTTGTGGCACTGCCGCCTTGGTCACATTGGTGTCAAACGCATGAAGAAACTCCATGCAGATGGACTTTTGGAGTCTCTTGATTATGAATCATTTGACACATGCGAACCATGCCTCATGGGCTAAATGACCAAGACTCCGTTCTCCAGAACAATGGAGTGAGCAACCAACTTATTGGAAATCATACATACTGATGTGTGCGGTCCAATGAGCGTTGAGGCTCGCGGTGGCTATCGTTATGTTCTCACCCTCACTGATGACTTGAGTAGATATGGGTATGTCTACTTAATGAAACACAAGTCTGAGACCTTTGAAAAGTTCAAGGAATTTTAGAATGAGGTAGAGAATCAACGTGATAGGAAAATAAAGTTCTTACGATCAGATCATGGGGGGGGGAATATTTGAGTCACGAATTTGGCATGCACTTAATGAAATGTGGAATTGTTTCACAACTCACGCCGCCTGGAACACCTCAGCGTAATGATGTGTCCAAACGTCGTAATCACACTCTATTGGATATGGTGCGATCTATGATGTCTCTTATCGATCTACCGCTATCATTTTAGGGTTATACTTTAGAGACTGCCGCATTCACTTTAAACAGGGCTCCATCGAAATCCGTTGAGACGACATCGTATGAATTATGGTTTGAAAGAAACCTAAGCTGTCCTTTCTGAAAGTTTGGGGATGCGATGCTTATGTCAAGAAACTTCAACCTGAAAAGCTCGAACCCAAGTCGGAAAAATGTGTCATCATAGGATACCCTAAGGAAACTATTGGGTATACCTTCTACCTTAGATCCGAAGGCAAGATCTTTGTTGCCAAGAATGGATCCTTTCTAGAGAAAGAGTTTCTCTCGAAAGAAGTAAGTGGGAGGAAAGTAGAACTTGATGAGTTATTGCCTCTTGAACTGGAAAGTAGCGCAACTTAAGAAAATGTTTCTGTGGTGCCTGCACCGATTAGAGAGGGAGTTAATGATAATGATCATGAAACTTCGGATCAAGGTACTAGTGAACTTCGTAGGTCCACGAGGACACATTCCGCACCAGAGTGGTACGGCAACCCTGTCCTGGAAATCATGTTGTTAGACAACGGGGAACCTTCGAACTATGAAGAAGCGATGGCGGGCCTGGATTCCAACAAATGGCTTGAAGCCATGAAGTCCGATATAGGATCCATGTATGAAAACGAAGTGTGGACTTTGACTGACTTGCCCAATGATCGACGAGCCATAGAAAATAAATGGATCTTTAAGAAGAAGACAGACGCGGATGGTAATGTGACAATCTATAAGGCTCGGTGATGTCTACTACACAACCTTCTTCTTGTAGACATTGTTGGGCCTCCAAGTGCAGAGGTTTGTAGGACAGTAGAAAATTTCCCTCAAGTGGATGGCCTAAGGTTTATCAATCCGTAGGAGGCGTAGGATGAAGATGGTCTCTCTCAAGCAACCCTGCAACCAAATAACAAAGAGTCTCTTGTGTCCCCAACACACCCAATACAATGGTAAATTGTATAGGTGCACTAGTTCGGCGAAGAGATGGTGATGCAAATGGTATATGGATAGTAGATAATAGTTTTTGTAATCTGAAATTATAAAAACAGCAAGGTAACAAGTGATAACACTGAGCGTAAACGGTATTGCAATGCTAGGGAACAAGGCCTAGGGTTCATACTTTCGCTAGTGTAAGTCCTCTCAACAATACTAACATAATTGGATCACATAACTATCCCTCAACATGCGACAAAGAGTCACTCCAAAGTCACTAATAGCGGAGAACAAACGAAGAGATTATGGTAGGGTACGAAACCACCTCAAAGTTATTCTTTCCAATCAATCCATTGGGCTATTCCTATAGGTGTCACAAACAGCCCTAGAGTTCATACTAGAATAACACCTTAATACACAAATCAACCAAAACCCTAATGTCACCTAGATACTCGAATGTCACCTCAAGTATCCGTGGGTATGATTATACGATATGCGTCACACAATCTCAGATTCATCTATTCAACCAACACAAAGGACCTCAAAGAGTGCCCCAAAGTTTCTACCAGAGAATCACGACGAAAACGTGTGCCAACCCCTATGCATAGGTTCCCAATGTCACGAAACCCGCAAGTTGGTCACCAAAACATACATCAAGTGGCACGTGAAATCCCATTGTCACCACAGATATTCACAGCAAGACATACATCAAGTGTTCTCAAGTCTTTAAAGACTCAATCCGATAAGATTACTTCAAAGGGGAAACTCGATTCATTACAAGAGAGAAGAGGGGGAGGAGAAACATAAGATCCAACTATAATAGCAAAGCTCGCGATACATCAAGATCGTGCCAAATCAAGAACACGAGAGAGAGAGAGATCAAACACATAGCTACTGGTACATACCCTCAGCCCTGAGGGAGAACTACTCCCTCCTCATCATGGAGAGCGCCGGGATGATGAAGATGGCCACCGGAGAGGGATTGCCCCCTCCGGCAGGGTGCCGGAACGGGTCTAGATTGGTTTTTGGTGGCTACGGAGGCTTCTGGCGGCGGAACTCCCGATCTATTGTTTGTTCTGGAAGTTTTAGGGTACGTTGAGTTATATAGGCGGAAGAAGTACGTCAGGGGAGTCACGAGGGCCCGACGAGGCAGGGGGCGCGCCCCAGGGGGGTGGGCACGCCCCCTACCCTCATGAGCTCCTCATTCCTTCCTTGTCGTAGGGTCCAAGTCCATCGGGTGGCTTTCGTTCCAAAAATAACTTCTCTAGTTGATTTCGTTCCATTTCGACTCCGTCTGATATTCCTTTTCTTCAAAACACTGAAATAGGCAAAAAACAGCAAATCTGGGTTGGGCCTCCGGTTAATAGGTTAGTCCCAAAAGTAATATAAAAGTTGAAAATAAAGCCCAATATTGCCCAAAACAGTAGACAATATAGCATGGAGCAATCAAAAATTATAGATACGTTGGAGACGTATCAAGCATGCCCAAGCTTAATTCCTGATCGTCCTCGTGTAGGTAAATGATAAAAAGATAATTTTTGATGTGGAATGCTAGTTGACATAATTTCAATGTAATTCTTCTTACTTGTGATATGAATATTCAGATCCGAAAGATTCAAGACAAAAGTTTAATATTGACATAAAAATAATAATACTTCAAGCATACTAACTAAGCAATCATGTCTTCTTAAAATAACAAGGCCAAAGAAAGTTATCCCTACAAAATCATATAGTCTGGCTATGCTCTATCTTCACCACACAAAATATTTAAATCATGCACAACCCCGATGACAAGCCAAGCAATTGTTTCATACTTTTGATGTTCTCAAACTTTTTCAATCTTCACGCAATACATGAGTGTGAGCCTTGAACATAGCACTATAGGTGGAATAGAATGGTGGTTGTGGAGAAGACAAAAAGGAAGAGGATAGTCTCACATCAACTAGGCGTATCAACGGGCTATGGAGATGCCCATCAATAGATATCAATGTGAGTGAGTAGGGATTGTCATGCAACGGATGCACTAGAGCTATAAATGTATGAAAGCTCAACAAAAGAAACTAAGTGGGTGTGCATCCAACTCGCTTGCTCACGAAGACCTAGGGCATTTTGAGGAAGCCCATCATTGGAATATACAAGCCAAGTTCTATAATGAAAAATTCCCACTAGTATATGAAAATGACAACATAGGAGACTCTCTATCATGAAGATCATGGTGCTACTTTGAAGCACAAGTGTGGTAAAAGGATAGTAGCATTGTCTCTTTTTTTTATTTGGCCTTTCTTTTTTTATTTGGCCTTTCCTTTTTTATTTGGCCTTTCTCTCTTTTTTGGGACAATGCTCTATTAATGATGATCATCACACTTCTATTTATTTACAACTCAATGATTACAACTTGATACTAGAACAAAGTATGACTGTATATGAATACCTCCGGCGGTGTACCGGGATATGCAATGAATCAAGAGTGACAAGTATGAAAGAATTATGAATAGTGGCTTTGCCACAAATACTATGTCAACTACATGATCGTGCTAAGCAATATGACAATGATGAATGTGTCATGGTGAACGGAATGGTGGAAAGTTGCATGGCAATATATCTCGGAATGGCTATGGAAATGCCATAATAGGTAGGTATGGTGGCTGTTTTGAGGAAGGTATATGGTAGGTGTATGATACCGGCGAAAGGTGCGCGGTATTAGAGAGGCTAGCAAAGGTGGAAGGGTGAGAGTGCGTATAATCCATGGACTCAACATTAGTCATAAAGAACTCATATACTTATTGCAAAAATCTAGAAGTTATCAAAGCAAAGTATTACACGCATGCTCCTAGGGGGGTAGATTGGTAGGAAAAGACCATCGCTCGTCCCCGACCGCCACTCATAAGGAAGACAATCAATAAATAAATCATGCTCCGACTTCATCACATAACGGTTCACCATACGTGCATGCTACAGGAATCACAAATTTCAACACAAGTATTTCTCAAATTCATAACCACTCAACTAGCATGACTCTAATATCACCATCCTCATATCTCAAAACAATTATCAAGCATCAAACTTCTCATAGTATTCAACGCACTCATAAGAAAGTTTTATTATTCTTGAATACCTAGCATATTAGGATTTTAAGCAAATTACCATGCTATTTAAGAATCTCATAATGATAAAAGTGAAGCATGAGAGTTCATCTATTTCTTCAAAATAAAACTACCACCATGCTCTAAAAGATATAAGTGAAGCACTAGAGCAAATGACAAACTACTCCGAAAGATATAAGTGAAGATCAATGAGTAGTCGAATAATTATGCAACTATGTGAAGACTCTCTAACATTTAATAATTTCAGATTTTGGTATTCTATTCAAACAGCAAGCAAAGCAAAATAAAATGGCATCTAAGAATAGCAAACATCATGTGAAGAAGCAAAAACTTAGGATCAACCGATACTAACCGATAGTTGTTGAAGAAGAAAGGTGGGATGCCAACCGGGGCATCCCCAAGCTTAGATGCTTGAGACTTCTTGAAATATTATCTTGGGGTGCATTGGGCATCCCCAAGCTTGAGCTTTTGTGTCTCCTTAATTCCTCTCATATCACGGTCTCCCTAAATCTCAAAAGCTTCATCCACACAAAACTCAACAAGGACTCGTGAGATAGGTTAGTATAAACCATTGCCAAAACCTTATCATACTCTACTGTAGCAAATCAATAAAATTATTATTCATCATTGCATACTAAATGCCTCTGCATATTTAATAGTCCTATCCTCAAATAGAATCATTAAAGAAGCAAACATATGCAAACAATGCAAACATAACAGCAATCTTCCTAAACAGGATAGTCTGTAAAGAATGCAGCAACATCCATACTTCCCTAGCTCCAAAAATTATGAAAGAAAATTCCCACTGTATTAAATTTATCATAGCTTAATATGCAAAAGGTTTCAACATTTTATCACATTCTGAATTTTCTAGGGAATTATTGCAACAGCGGTAAACTTTCTGTTTTCAAACAGCGACATGTATACTTGTAACATAGGCATAGTAAAGGCTATCAATGCCACTTTTATTGAAATAAAAGATGCAAAACATTGTTATAAATAACAGAAAGCAAATCCTAACAAAATAAATTGACGCTCCAAGCAAAACACATATCACGTGGTGAATAAAAATATAGCTCCAAGTAAAGTTACCAATGAACGAAGACGAAAGAGGGGATGCCTTCCGGGGCATCCCCAAGCTTAGGCTCTCGGTTATCCTTGAATATTACCTTGGGGTGCCTTGGGCATCCCCAATCTTAGGCTCTTGCCACTCCTTATTCCATAGTCCATCGAATCCTTACCCAAAACTTGAAAACTTCACAACACAAAACTTAACAGAAAACTCGTAAGCTCCGTTAGTATAAGAAAATAAATCACCACTTCAAGGTACTGTAATGAACTCATTCTTTATTTATATTGGTGTTAAACCTACTGTATTCCAACTTCTCTATGGTTTATAAACTATTTTACTAACCATAGATTCATCAAAATAAGCAAACAACACATCGAAAACAGAATCTGTCAAAAACAGAACAGTCTGTAGTAATCTGGATCAAACGTATACTTCTGGAACTCATAAAATTCTCAAATAAATTGCTGGACCTTATGAATTTATCTATTAATCATCTGCAAAAATAATTAACTAAATATCACTCTCCAAATAAAAATGGCAGCAATTCTCGTGAGCGCTAAAGTTTCTGTTTTTTACAGCATGATCAACAAGACTTTCCCCAAGTCTTCCCAAAGGTTCTACTTGGCACAAACACTAATTAAAAGCATAAAACCACATCTAAACAGAGGCTAGATGAATTATTTATTACTAAACAGGAACAAACAGCAAGTAACAAAAATAAAGTTGGGTTGCCTCCCAACAAGCGCTATCGTTTAACGCCCCTAGCTAGGCATGATGATTTCAATGATGCTCACATAAAAGATAAGAATTGAAACATAAAGAGAGCATCATGAAGAATATGACTAGCACATTTAAGTCTAACCCACTTCCTATGCATAGGGATTTTGTGAGCAAACAACTTGTGGGAACAAGAATCAACTTGCATAGGAAGGTAAAACAAGCATAACTTCAAAACTTTAAGCACATAGAGAGGAAACTTGATATTATTGCAATTCCTACAAGCATATGTTCCTCCCTCATAATAATTTTCAGTAGCATCATGAATGAATTCAACAATATAACCAGCACCTAAAGCATTCTTTTCATGATCTACAAGCATAGAAAATTTACTACTCTCCACATAAGCAAAATTCTTCTCATGAATAATAGTGGGAGCAAACTCAACAAAATAACTATCATGTGATTGAAAATTAAGATCAAGATGACAAGTTCATTGTTATCATTATTCTTTAAAGCATACATGTCATCACAATAATCATCATAGATAGGAGGCATGCTTTCATCATAATAAATTTGCTCATCAAAACTTGGGGGACAAAAAATATCATCTTCATCAAACATAGCTTCCCCAAGCTTGTGGCTTTGCATATCATTAGCATCATGGATATTCAAGGAATTCATACTAACAACATTGCAATCATGCTCATCATTCAAATATTTAGTGCCAAACATTTTATAGATTTCTTCTTCTAGCACTTGAGCACAATTATCCTTTCCATCATACTCACGAAAGATATTAAAAAGGTGAAGCGTATGAGACAAACTCAATTCCATTTTTTATAGTTTTCTTTTATAAACTAAACTAGTGATAAAACAAGAAACTAAAAGACTCGATTGCAAGATCTAAAGATATACCTTCAAGCACTCACCTCCCCGGCAACGGCGCCAGAAAAGAGCTTGATGTCTACTACACAACCTTCTTCTTGTAGACATTGTTGGGCCTCCAAGTGCAGAGGTTTGTAGGACAGTAGCAAATTTCCCTCAAGTGGATGACCTAAGGTTTATCAATCCGTAGGAGGCGTAGGATGAAGATGGTCTCTCTCAAGCAACCCTGCAACCAAATAACAAAGAGTCTGTTGTATCCCCAACACACCCAATACAATGATAAATTGTATAGGTGCATTAGTTCGGCGAAGAGATGGTGATACACATGGTATATGGATAGTAGATAATAGTTTTTTTAATCTGAAATTATAAAAACAGCAAGGTAACAAGTGATAAAAGTGAGCGTAAACGGTATTGCAATGCTAGGAAACAAGGCCTAGGGTTCATACTTTCGCTAGTGTAAGTCCTCTCAACAATACTAACATAATTGTATCACATAACTATCCCTCAACATGCGACAACGAGTCACTCCAAAGTCACTAATAGCGGAGAACAAACGAAGAGATTATGGTAGGGTACGAAACCACCTCAAAGTTATTCTTTCCAATCAATCCGTTGGGCTATTCCTATAGGTGTCACAAACAGCGCTAGAGTTCGTACTAGAATAACACCTTAATACACAAATCAACCAAAACCCTAATGTCACCTAGATACTCGAATGTCACCTCAAGTATCCGTGGGTATGATTATACGATATGCGTCACACAATGTCAGATTCATCTATTCAACCAACACAAAGGACCTCAAAGAGTGCCCCAAAGTTTCTACCAGAGAATCACGATGAAAACGTGTGCCAACCCCTATGCATAGGTTCCCAATGTCACGAAACCCGCAAGTTGGTCACCAAAACATACATCAAGTGGCACGTGATATCCCATTGTCACCACAGATATTCACGGCAAGACATACATCAAGTGTTCTCAAGTCTTTAAAGACTCAATCCGATAAGATTACTTCAAAGAGGAAACTCGATTCATTACAAGAGAGAAGAGGGGGAGGAGAAACATAAGATCCAACTATAATAGCAAAGCTCGCGATACATCAAGATCGTGCCAAATCAAGAACACGAGAGAGAGAGATCAAACACATAGCTACTCGTACATACCCTCAGCCCCGAGGGAGAACTACTCCCTCCTCGCCATGGAGAGCGCCGGGATGATGAAGATGGCCACCGGAGAGGGATTGCCCCCTCCGGCAGGGTGCCAGAACGGGTCTAGATTGGTTTTTGGTGGCTACGGAGGCGTCTGGCGGCGGAACTCCCGATCTATTGTTCGTTCTGGAAGTTTTAGGGTACGTGGAGTTATATAGGCGGAATAAGTACGTCAGGGGAGTCACGAGGGCCCCACAAGGCAGGGGGCGCGCCCTAGGGGGGTGGGCGCGCCCCCTACCCTCCTGAGCTCCTCCTTCCTTCCTTGACGTAGGGTCCAAGTCCATCGGGTGGCTTTCGTTCCAAAAATAACTTCTCTAGTTTATTTCGTTCCGTTTCGACTCCGTCTGATATTCCTTTTCTTCAAAACACTGAAATAGGCATAAAACCGCAAATCTGGGCTGGGCCTCTGGTTAATAGGTTAGTCCCAAAAGTAATATAAAAGTGGAAAATAAAGCCCAATATTGCCCAAAACAGTAGATAATATAGCATGGAGCAATCAAAAATTATAGATAGGTTGGAGACGTATCACTCGGCTTGTTGCTAAGGGTTACTGACAAGTTCAAGGGGTTGACTATGATGAGACCTTCTCACCCGTAGAGAAGCTGAAGTCCGTCCGAATCATGTTAGCAATTTCCGCATTCTATGATTATGAGATATGGCAGATGGATGTCAAAACGGCATTCCTTAATGGTTTCCTTAATGAATAATTGTATATGATGTAATCGGAAGGTTTTGTTGATCCTAAGAATGCTGACAAGGTGTGCAAGCTCCAGCGCTCAATCTATGGGCTGGTGCAAGCATCTCGGAGTTGGAACATTCGCTTTGATGAGATGATCAAAGCGTTTGGGTTTACACAGACTTATGGAGAAGCATGTGTTTACAAGAAAGTGAGTGGGAGCTCTGTGGCATTTCTCATATTATATGTGGATGACATACTATTGATGGGAAATGATATAGAATTCTTGGAAAGCATAAAGGCTGATGTCTACTACACAACCTTCTTCTTGTAGACGTTGTTGGGCCTCCAAGTGCAGAGGTTTGTAGGACAGTAGCAAATTTCCCTCAAGTGGATGACCTAAGGTTTATCAATCCGTAGGAGGCGTAGGATGAAGATGGTCTCTGTCAAGCAACCCTGCAACCAAATAACAAAGAGTCTCTTGTGTCCCCAACACACCCAATACAATGGTAAATTGTATAGGTGCACTAGTTCGGCAAAGAGATGGTGACACAAGTGCAATATGGATAGTAGATAAAGGTATTTGTAATCTGAAAATATAAAAACAGCAAGGTAACTAATGATAAAAGTGAGCGTAAACGGTATTGCAATGTGTTGAAACAAGGCCTAGGGTTCATACTTTCGCTAGTGCAAGTTCCCCCAACAATACTAACATAATTGGATCACATAACTATCCTTCAACATGCAATAAAGAGTCATTCCAAAGTCACTAATAGCGGAGAACAAACGAAGAGATTATGGTAGGGTACGAAACCACCTCAAAGTTATTCTTTCCAATCAATCCGGTTGGCTATTCCTATAAGTGTCACAAACAGCCCTAGAGTTCATACTAGAATAACACCTTAAGACACAAATCAACCAAAACCCTAATGTCACCTAGATACTCCAATGTCACCTCAAGTATCCGTGGGATGATTATACGATATGCATCACACAATCTCATATTCATCTATTCAACCAACACAAAGGACCTCAAAGAGTACCCCAAAGTTCTACCGGAGAATCACGACGAAAACGTGTGCCAACCCCTATGCATAGGTTCATGGGCGGAACCCGCAAGTTGATCACCAAAACATACATCAAGTGAATCACGTGGTATCCCATTGTCACCACGGATACGCACAGCAAGACATACATCAAGTGTTCTCAAATCTTTAAAGACTCAATCAGATAAGATTACTTCAAGGGGAAAACTCAATTCATTACAAGATAATAGAGGGGGAGGAGAAACATAAGATCCAACTATAATAGCAAAGCTCGCGATACATCAAGATCGTACCACCTCAAGAACAAGAGAGAGAGAGAGAGAGATCAAACACATAGCTACTGGTACATACCCTCAGCCCCGAGGGAGAACTACTCCCTCCTCATCATGGAGAGCACCAGGATGATGAAGATGGCCATCGGAGAGGGATTCCCCCTCCAGCAGGGTGCCGAAACGGGTCTAGATTGGTTTTCGGTGGCTACGGAGGTTTCTGGCGGCGGAACTCCCGATCTATTGTGCTCTCGGATGTTTTTAGGGTATATGGAGATATATAGGCAGAAGAAGTACGTCAGAGGGGCCACAAGGATCCCACGAGGGTGGAGGGCGCGCCCTAGGGGGGTGGGCGCGCCCCCCTACCTCGTGGCCTCCTCGAAGCTTCCCTTACGTGCACTTCAAGTCTTCTGGGCTTCTTCTGATCCAAAAGTAAGTTCCGTGAAGTTTCAGGTCAATTGGACTCCGTTTGATTTTACTTTTCTTCGAAACCCTAAAACAAGGTAAAAACAGAAACTAGCACTGGGCTCTGGGTTAATAGGTTAGTCCCAAAAATGATATAAAAGTGTATAATAAAGCCCATAAACATCCAAAATAGAAGATAATATAGCATGGAGCAATCAAACATTATAGATACGTTGGAGACGTATCAAAGCCTACTTGAATAAGTGTTTTTCAATGAAGGACCTTGGAGAAGCTGCTTACATATTAGGCATTAAGATCTATAGATATAGATCGAGACGCCTCATTGGTCTTTCACAAAGCACGTACCTTGACAAGATATTGAAGAAGTTCAATATGGATCAGTCCAAGAAGGGGTTCTTGCCTGTATTGCAAGGTGCGAGATTGAGCACGGCTCAATGCCCGACCATGGCAAAAGATAGAGAAAAGACGAGTGTCATCCCCTATGCCTCGGCCATAGGGTCTATTATGTATGCCATGCTGTGTACCAGACCTGATGTGAATCTTGTCGTAAGTTTGGTAGGAAGGTACCAAAGTAATCCCAGCATGGAACACTGGACAGCGGTCAAGAACATCCTGAAGTACCTGAAAAGGACTAAGGATATGTTTCTCGTTTATGGAGGTGACGAAGAGCTCATCGTAAAGGGTTACGTTGATGCTAGCTTCGACACGGATCTGGATGACTCCAAGTCACAAACCGGATACGTGTATATTTTGAATGGTGGGGCAGTCAGTTGGTGCAGTTGCAAGCAAAGCGTCGTGGCGGGATCTACATGTGAAGCAGAGTACATGACAGCCTCGGAGGCATCACATGAAGCAATCTGGATGAAGGAGTTCATTACCGACCTAGGAGTTATTCCCAATGCGTCGGGCCCGATGACTCTCTTCTGTGACAACACTGGAGCCATTGCCCTTGCCAAGGAGCCCAGGTTTCACAAGAAGACCAGGCATATCAAGCGTCGCTTCAACTCCATTCGTGAAAATGTTCAAGATGGAGACATAGATATTTGTAAAGTGCATATGGACCTGAATGTCGCAGATCCGTTGATTAAACCTCTTCCACGAGCAAAACATGATCCACACCAGAACTCTAAGGGTGTTCGATTCATCACAATGTAACTAGAATATTGACTCTAGTGCAAGTGGGAGACTGTTCGAAATATGCCCTAGAGGCAATAATAAAATGGTTATTATTATATTTCCTTGTTCATGATAATTGTCTATTGTTCATGCTATAATTGTGTTATCCGGAAATCGTAATACATGTGTGAATACATAGACCACAACATGTCCCTAGTGAGCCTCTAGTTGACTAGCTCGTTGATCAATAGATGGTTACGGTTTCCTGACCATGGACATTGGATGTCATTGATAATGGTATCACATCATTAGGAGAATGATGTGATGGACAAGACCCAATCCTAAGCATAACACAAGATCGTGTAGTTCGTGTGCTAAAGCTTTTCTAATGTCAAGTATCATTTCCTTAGACCATGAGATTGTGCAACTCCCGGATACCGTAGGAATGCTTTGGGTGTGCCGAACGTCACAACGTAACTGGGTGGCTATAAAGGTGCACTACGAGTATCTCTGAAAGTGTTTCTTGGGTTGGCACGAATCGAGACTGGGATTTGTCACTCCGTATGACGGAGAGGTATCTCTGGGCCCACTCGGTAGAGCTATAAGTATATGAAAGCTCAACAAAAGAAACTAGTGGGTGTGCATCCAACTTGCTTGCTCACAAAGACCTAGGGCATTTTGGGGAAGCCCATCATTGGAATATACAAGCCAAGTTCTATAATGAAAGATTCCCACTAGTATATGAAAGTGACAACATATGAGACTTTCTATATGAAGAACATGGTACTACTTTGAAGCACAATATATGAGACTCGCTCTATCATGGTGCTACTTTGAAGCACAAGTGTGGTAAAAGGATAGTAGCATTGCCCCTTTTTATTTTTTTATTTGGCCTTTCTCTTTTTTTCAGCCTTTCCTTTTTTTGGGACAATGCTCTATTGAATGATGATCATCACACTTCTATTTATTTACAACTCAATGATACAACTCGATACTAGAACAAAGTATGACTCTATATGAATGCCTCCGGCGGTGTACCGGGATATGCAATGAATCAAGAGCGACAAGTATGAAAGAATTATGTGTTGGAAATATGCCCTAGAGGCAATAATAAATAAGTTATTATTATATTTCTTTGTTCATGATAATAGTCTTTTATTCATGCTATAACTGTATTATCCGGAAATCGTAATACACGTGTGAATACATAGACCACAATATGTCCCTAGTGAGCCTCTAGTTGACTAGCTCGTTGTGATCAACAGATAGTCATGGTTTCCTGGCTATGGACATTGGATGTCGTTGATAACGGGATCACATCATTAGGAGAATGATGTGATGGACAAGACCCAATCCTAAGCATAGCACAAAGATCGTGTAGTTCGTTTGCTAGAGCTTTGCCAATGTCAAGTATCTCTTCCTTTGACCATGAGATCGTGTAACTCCTGGATACCGTAGGAGTGCTTTGGGTGTATCAAACATCACAACGTAACTGGGTGACTATAAAGGTGCACTACAGGTATCTCCGAAAGTATATATTGTTTTATGCGGATCGAGACTGGGATTTGTCACTCCGTGTAAACGGAGAGGTATCTCTGGGCCCACTCGGTAGGACATCATCATATGCGCAATGTGACCAAGGAGTTGATCACAGGATGATGTGTTACGGAACGACTAAAGTGACTTGCCGGTAACGAGATTGAACAAGGTATTGGATACCGACGATCGAATCTCGGGCAAGTAACATACCGATAGACAAAGGGAATTGAATACGGGATTGATAAAGTCCTTGACATCGTGGTTCATCCGATGAGATCATCGTGGAACATGTGGGAGCCAACATGGGTATCCAGATCCCGCTGTTGGTTATTGACCGGAGAACGTCTCGGTCATGTCTGCATGTCTCCCGAACCCGTAGGGTCTACACACTTAAGGTTCGATGACGCTAGGGTTATAAAGGAAGCTTGTATGTGGTTACCGAATGTTGTTCGGAGTCCCGGATGATATCCTGGACGTCACGAGGAGTTCCGGAATGGTCCGGAGGTAAAGATTTATATATGGGAAGTCCTGTTTTGGTCACCGGAAAAGTTTCGGACGATATCGGTATTGTACCGGGACCACCGGGAGGGTCCCGGGGGTCCACCAAGTGGGGCCACCTGCCCCAGAAGGTTGCGTGGGCCATGTGTGGGAGGGGACCAGCCCCTAGGTGGGCTGGTGCGCCCCCCACAAGGGGCCAAGGCGCAAGGGAGAGTGGGAGGGGGCAAACCCTAGTCCAGATGGGCCTTAAGGCCCACCTAGTGGGCGCCTCCCCTCTCTCCCCCTCCTGGCCGCCGCCCCCTTTGCCATCTAGGGCTGGCCGCACCCCTTGGGGGTGGGAAACCCTAGAGGGGGGCGCAGCCCCCCCTTCCCCCTATATATAGTTGAGGTTTGGGGCTGCCATACACATGAGTTCTCTCCCTCTTGGTGCAGCCCTACCTCTCTCCCTACTCCTCCTCTCCCATGGTGCTTGGCGAAGCCCTGCGGGATTGCCACGCTCCTCCACCACCACCACGCCGTTGTGCTACTGTTGGATGGAGTCTTCCTCAACCTCTCCCTCTCTCCTTGCTGGATCAAGGCGTGGGAGACGTCACCGGGCTGTACGTGTGTTGAACGCGGAGGTGCCGTCCGTTCGGCACTTGATCATCGGTGATTTGAATCACGACGAGTACGACTCCATCAACCCCGTTCACTTGAACGCTTCCGCTTAGCAATCTACAAGGGTATGTAGATGCACTCTCTTTCTACTCGTTGCTGGTCTCTCCATAGATAGATCTTGGTGACGCGTAGGAAAATTTTGAATTTCTGCTACGTTCCCCAACAGTGGCATCATGAGCTAGGTCTATTGCGTAGATTCTTTGCACGAGTAGAACACAAAGTAGTTGTGGGCGTTGATGTTGTTCAATATGCTTACCGTTACTAGTCCAATCTTGTTTCGACGGTATTGTGGGATGAAGCGGCCCGGACCGACCTTACACGTACTCTTACGTGAGACAGGTTCCACCGATTGACATGCACTTGGTGCATAAGGTGGCTAGCGGGTGCCAGTCTCTCCCACTTTAGTCGGAACGGATTCGATGAAAAGGGTCCTTATGAAGGGTAAATAGCAATTGGCATATCACGTTGTGGTTTTGCGTAGGTAAGAAACGTTCTTGCTAGAACCCATAGCAGCCACGTAAAACATGCAAACAACAATTAGAGGACGTCTAACTTGTTTTTGCAGGGTATGCTATGTGATGTGATATGGCCAAAAGGATGTGATGAATGATATGTGATGTATGAGATTGATCATGTTCTTGTAATAGGATTCACGACTTGCATGTCGATGAGTATGACAACCGGCAGGAGCCATAGGAGTTGTCTTATTTTTGTATGACCTGCGTGTCATTGAAGAACGCCATGTAAACTACTTTACTTTATTGCTAAATGCGTTAGTCATAGAAGTAGAAGTAGTCGTTGGCGTGACAACTTCATGAAGACACGATGATGGAGATCATGATGATGGATATCATGGTGTCATGCCGGTGACAAGATGATCATGGAGCCCCGAAGATGAAGATCAAAGGAGCTATATGATATTGGCCATATCATGTCACTACACTATTTGATTGCATGTGATGTTTATCATGTTTATGCATCTTGTTTACTTAGGACGACGGTAGTAAATAAGATGATCCCTTACAAAATTTCAAGAAGTGTTCTCCCCTAACTGTGCACCGTTGCTACAGTTCGTCGCTTCTAAGCACCACGTGATGATCGGGTGTGATGGATTCTTACGTTCACATACAACGGGTGTAAGACAGTTTTACACAGCGAAAACACTTAGGGTTAACTTGACGAGCCTAGCATGTGCAGACATGGCCTCGGAACACGGAGACCGAAAGGTCGAGCATGAGTCGTATGGTAGATACGATCAACATGAAGATGTTCACCGATGATGACTAGTCCGTCTCACGTGATGATCGGACACGGCCTAGTTGACTCGGATCATGTGATCACTTAGATGACCAGAGGGATGTCTATCTAAGTGGGAGTTCATAAGATGAACTTAATTATCCTGAACATAGTCAAAAGACCTTTTGCAAATTATGTCGTAGCTCGTGCTATAGTTCTACTGTCTAGATATGATCCTAGAGAAAATATAGTTGAAAGTTGACAGTAGCGATTATGCGATCAGTAGAAAGCTTATGTCCTTAATGCACCGCTTAGTGTGCTGAACCCCAAACATCGTTTGTGGATGTTGTGAACATCGGACATACACGTCTTGATAACTACGTGATAGTTCAGTTAAACGGTTTAGAGTTGAGGCACGAAAGACGTTTTCGAAACATCGCGAAACATATGAGATGCTTCGAGGGCTGAAATTGGGATTTCAGGCTCGTGCCCACGTCAAGAGGTATGAGACCTCCGACGATTTTCTTAGCCTGCAAACTAAGGGAGAAAAGCTCAATCGTTGAGCTTGTGCTCAGATTGTCTGAGTGCAACAATCACTTGAATCGAGTGGGAGTTGATCTTCCAGATGAGATAGTGATGTTTCCCCAAAGTCATTGCCACCGAGCTGCTAGAGCTTCGTGATGAACTATAACATATCAGGGATAGATATGATGATCCTTGAAATATTCGTGATGTTTGACACCGCGAAAGTAGAAATCAAGAAGGAGCATCAATTGTTGATGGTTGGTAAAACCACTAGTTTCAAGAAGGGCAAGGAAACAAAGGGATACTTCATGAAACGGCAAATCAGCTGCTGCACCAATGAAGAAACCCGAGGTTGAACCCAAACCCGAGACTAAGTGCTTCTGTAATAAGGGGAACTACCACTGGAGCAAGATTACCTTAGATACTTGGTAGATGAGAAGGCTGGCAAGGTCGATAGAAGTATATTGGATATACATTATGTTAATGTGTACTTTACTAGTACTCCTAGTAGCACCAGGGTATTAGATACCGGTTCGGTTGCTAAGTGTTAGTAACTCGAAATAAAAGCTACGGAATAAATGGAGACTAGCTAAAGGTGAGCTGACGATATGTGTTGGAAGTGTTTCCAAGTTTGATGTGATCAAACATCACACGCTCCCTCTACCATCAAGATTGGTATTAAACCTGAATGGTTTATTGAATCTCGATCGTAGTGATACACATTTTCATGCCAAAAGATATAAGATAGTAATGATAGTACCACTTACTTGTGGCACTGCCATGTAAGTCATATTGGTACAAAACGCATGAAGAAGCTCCATGTTGATGGATCTTTGGACTCACTCGGTTTTGAAAAGTTTGAGACATGCGAACCATGTCTATTGGTATATACGCATGAAGAAACTCCATGCAGATGGATCGTTTGGACTCACTTGATTTTGAATCACTTGAGATATGCAAATCATACCACATAGGCAAGATGACTGAAAAGCCTCGTTTTCAGTAAGATGGAACAAGATAGCAACTTGTAGGAAGTAACACATTTTGATGTGTGCAGTCCAATGAGTGCTGAGGCATGCAGTGAATATCGTTATGTTCTTACTTCACAGATGATTCGAGTAGATGTTGAGAATATTTACTTGATGAAACACAAGTCTGAATTATTGAATGGTTCAAGTAATTTCAGAGTGAAGTAGAAGATCATTGTGACAAGAGGATAAAATGTCTATGATATGATCATAGAGATGAATATCTGAGTTACGAGTTTTGGCACACAATTAAGACATTGTGGAAATTGTTTCATAATTAATACCGCCTGGAACACCATAGTGTGATGGTGTGTCCGAACATCATAGTTGCACCCTATTGGATATGGTGCGTACCATGATGTCTCTTATCGAATTACCACTATCGTTCATGGGTTAGGCATTAGAGACAACCACATTCACTTTAAATAGGGCACCGCGTAATTCCGTTGAGATGACACCGTATGAATTATGGTTTAGAGAAACCTAAGTTGTCGTTTCTTAAAAGTTTGGGGCTGCGACGCTTATATGAAAAGGTTTCAGGTTGATAAGCTCGAACCCAAAGCGGATAAAATGCATCTTCATAGGAAACCCAAAACAGTTGGGTATACCTCCTAATTCAGATCCGAAAGCAATATGAATTGTTTCTAGAATCGGGTCCTTTCTCGAGGAAAGGTTTCTCTCGAAAGAGTTGAGTGGGAGGATGGTGGAGACTTGATGAGGTTATTGAACCGTCTCTTCAACTAGTGTGTGGCAGGGCACAGGAAGTTGTTCCTATGGCACCTACACCAATTGAAGTGGAAGCTTATGATATTGATCATGAAACTTCGGATCAAGTCACTACCAAACCTCGTGGGATGACAAGGATGCGTACTACTTCAGAGTGGTACGTAATCCTGTCTTGGAAGTCATGTTGCTGGACAACAATGAACCTACGAGCTATGGAGAAGCGATGGTGGGCCCGGATTCCGACAAATGGCTCGAGGCCATAAAATCCGAGAACGGATCCATGGACTTTGGTGGACTTGCCCGATGATCGGCAAGCCATTAAGATAAATGGATCTTTAAGAAGAAGACGGACGTGGATGGTAATGTCACCGTCTATGAGGCTCGACTTGTGGCGAAGAGTTTTTCACAAGTTCAAGGAGTTGACTACGATGAGATTTTCTCATCCGTAGCGATGCTTAAGTCCGTCGGAATCATGTTAGCATTAGCTGCATTTATGAAATCTGGCAGACGGATGTCAAAACGAGTTTCCTTACCAGTTTTCGTAAGGAAAGGTTGTATGTAATACAATCAGAAAGTTTTTGTCGATCCTAAGGATGCTAAAAGGTATGCTAGCTCCAGCGATCCTTCTAAGGACTGGAGTGAGCATCTCGGTGTTGGAATGTATGCTTTGATGATGATCAAAGATTTTGGGTTTGTACAAAGTTTATGAGAAACTTGTATTTCCAAAGAAGTGAGTGGGAGCACTATAGAATTTCTGATGAGTATATGTTGTTGACATATTGTTGATCAGAAATGACATAGAATTTCTAGAAAGCATATAGGGTTATTTGAAAGGTGTTTTTCAATGGAAAACCTAGATTAAGCTACTTGAACATTGAGCATCAAGATCTATAAGGATAGATCAAAATGCTTAATAGTACTTTCAAATGAGCACATACCTTGACATGATCTTGAAGGTGTTCAAGATGGACCAGTCAAAGAAGGAGTTCTTGCCTGAGTTGTAAGGTACGAAGTTAGGACTTAAAGCTCGACCACGGCAGAATAGAGAGAAAGGACGAAGGTCGTCCCCTATGTTTAAGACGTAGGCTCTTCAGTATGCTATGCTGTGTACCGCACCTGAAGTGTGCCTTGCCTTGAGTTAGTCAAGGGGTACAAGAGTGATCCAAGAATGGATCACAGGACAGCGGTCAAAGTTATCCTTAGTAACTAGTGGACTAAGGAATTTTCTCGATTATGGAGGTGGTAAAAGAGTTCGTCGTAAAGGGTTATGTCGATGCAAGCTTGACACCTATCCGGATAGCTCTGAGTAGAGAGACCGGATACATATAATGGAGCAATAATTTAGAATAGCTCCAAGTAGAACAGTTATTTGGAATAGCTCCAAATAGAGCGTGGTAGCTACATCTAGGAGATGACATAGAGATTTGTAAAGCACACACGGATCTGAAAGGTTCAGACCCGTTGACTAAAACCTCTCTCACAAGCAACATGATCAAACATAAAACTCATTGAGTGTTAATCACATAGTGATGTGAACTAGACTACTGACTCTATAAACTCTTGGGTATTAGTCACATGGTGATGTGACCTGTGAGTGTTAATCACATGGCGATGTGAACTAGATTATTGACTCTAGTGCAAGCGGGAGACTGTTGGAAATATGCCCTAGAGGCAATAATAAATAAGTTATTATTATATTTCTTTGTTCATGATAATAGTCTTTTATTCATGCTATAACTATATTATCCGGAAATCGTAATACACGTGTGAATACATAGACCACAATATGTCCCTAGAGAGCCTCTAGTTGACTAGCTCGTTGTGATCAACAGATAGTCATGGTTTCCTGGCTATGGACATTGGATGTCGTTGATAACGGGATCACATCATTAGGAGAATGATGTGATGGACAAGACCCAATCCTAAGCATAGCACAAAGATCGTGTAGTTCGTTTGCTAGAGCTTTGCCAATGTCAAGTATCTCTTCCTTTGACCATGAGATCGTGTAACTCCTGGATACCGTAGGAGTGCTTTGGGTGTATCAAACATCACAACGTAACTGGGTGACTATAAAGGTGCACTACAGGTATCTCCGAAAGTATCTATTGTTTTATGCGGATCGAGACTGGGATTTGTCACTCCATGTAAACGGAGAGGTATCTCTGGGCCCACTCGGTAGGACATCATCATATGCGCAATGTGACCAAGGAGTTGATCATGGGATGATGTGTTACGGAACGAGTAAAGTGACTTGCCGGTAACGAGATTGAACAAGGTATTGGATACCGACGATCGAATCTCGGGCAAGTAACATACCGATAGACAAAGGGAATTGAATACGGGATTGATAAAGTCCTTGACATCGTGGTTCATCCGATGAGATCATCGTGGAACATGTGGGAGCCAACATGGGTATCCAGATCCCGCTGTTGGTTATTGACCGGAGAACGTCTCGGTCATGTCTGCATGTCTCCCGAACCCGTAGGGTCTACACACTTAAGGTTCGATGACGCTAGGGTTATAAAGGAAGCTTGTATGTGGTTACCGAATGTTGTTCGGAGTCCCGGATGAGATCCCGGACGTCACGAGGAGTTCCGGAATGGTCCGGAGGTAAAGATTTATACATGGGAAGTCCTGTTTTGGTCACCGGAAAAGTTTCGGACGATATCGGTATTGTACCGGGACCACCGGGAGGGTCCCGGGGGTCCACCAAGTGGGGGCCACCTGCCCCAGAAGGTTGCGTGGGCCATGTGTGGGAGGGGACCAGCCCCTAGGTGGGCTGGTGCGCCCCCCACAAGGGGCCAAGGCGCAAGGGAGAGTGGGAGGGGGCAAACCCTAGTCCAGATGGGCCTTAAGGCCCACCTAGTGGGCGCCTCCCCTCTCTCCCCCTCCTGGCCGCCGCCCCCTTTGCCATCTAGGGCTGGCCGCACCCCTTGGGGGTGGGAAACCCTAGAGGGGGGCGCAGCCCCCCCTTCCCCCTATATATAGTTGAGGTTTGGGGCTGCCATACACACGAGTTCTCTCCCTCTTGGTGCAGCCCTACCTCTCTCCCTACTCCTCCTCTCCCATGGTGCTTGGCGAAGCCCTGCGGGATTGCCACGCTCCTCCACCACCACCACGCCGTTGTGCTGCTGTTGGATGGAGTCTTCCTCAACCTCTCCCTCTCTCCTTGCTGGATCAAGGCGTGGGAGACGTCACCGGGCTGTACGTGTGTTGAACGCGGAGGTGCCGTCCGTTCGGCACTTGATCATCGGTGATTTGAATCACGATGAGTACGACTCCATCAACCCCGTTCACTTGAACGCTTCCGCTTAGCGATCTACAAGGGTATGTAGATGCACTCTCTTTCTACTCGTTGCTGGTCTCTCCATAGATAGATCTTGGTGACGCGTAGGAAAATTTTGAATTTCTGCTACGTTCCCCAACATTATGAACAGTGGCTTTGCCACAAATACCATGTCAACTACATGATCATGCTAAGCAATATGACAATGATGAAGCGTGTCATAATAAACGGAACGGTGGAAAGTTGCATGGCAATATATCTTGGAATGGCTATGGAAATGCCATAATAGGTAGGTATGGTGGCTTTTTTGAGGAAGGTATATGGTGGGTTTATGGTACCGACGAAAGTTGCACGGTACTAGAGAGGCTAGCAACGGTGGAAGGATGGGAAAAAGTGCATATAATACATGGACTCAACATTAGTCATAAAGAACTCATATACTTATTGCAAAAATCTACAAGTTATCAAAGCAAAGTATTACGCGCATGCTCCTAGGGGGATAGATTGGTAGGAAAAGACCATCGCTCGTCCCCGACCGCCACTCATAAGGAAGGAAATCAATAAATAAATCATGCTCCGACTTCATCACATAACGGTTCACCATACGTGCATGCTACGGGAATCACAAACTTCAACACAAGTATTTCTCAAATTCACAACTACTCAACTAGCATGACTCTAATATTACCATCTCCATATCTCAAAACAATTATCAAGTATCAAACTTCTCATAGTATTGAACACACTCATAAGAGAATTTTATTATTCTTGAATACCTAGCATATTAGGATTTTAAGAAAATTACCATGCTATTTAGGACTCTCAAAATAATATAAGTGAAGCATGAGAGTTCATCTATTTCTTTAAAATAAAACTACCATCATGCTCTACAAGATATAAGTGAAGCACTAGAGCAACAACAAACTACTCCGAAAGATATAAGTGAAGATCAATGAGTAGTCGAATAATTATGCAACTATGTGAAGACTCTCTAACATTTAATAATTTCAGATCTTGGTACTTTATTCAAACAACATGCAAAGCAAAATAAAATGACATTCTAAGAATGGCAAACATCATGTGAAGAAGCAAAAACTTAGGATCGACCGAAACTAACCGATAGTTGTTGAAGAAGAAAGGTGGGATGCCAACCGGGGCATCCCCAAGCTTAGATGCTTGAGACTTCTTGAAATATTATCTTTGGATGCCTCGGGCATCCCCAAGCTTGAGCTTTTGTGTCTCCTTAATTCCTCTCATATCACGGTCTCCCTAAATCTCAAAAGCTTCATCCACAAAAAACTCAACAAGGACTTGTGAGATAAGTTAGTATAAACCATTGCAAAAACCTTATCATACTCTACTGTAGCAAATCACTAAAATTATTATTCAACATTGCATACTAAATGCCTCTGCATATTTAATAGTCCTATCCTCAAATAGAATCATTAAAGAAGCAATCATATGCAAACAATGCAAACATAACAGCAATCTGCCTAAACAGGATAGTCTGTAAAGAATGCTGCAACATCCATACTTCCCTAGCTCCAAAAATTATGAGAGAAAATTCCCATTGTAGTAAATTTATCAGAGCTTAATATGCAAAAGGTTTCAACATTTTATCACATTCTGACTTTTCTAGGAAATTATTGCAACAGCGGTAAACTTTCTGTTTTCAAACAGCAACATGTATACCTGTAACATAGGCATAGTAAAGGCTATCAATGCCACTTTTATTGAAATAAAAGATGCAAAATATTGTTATAAATAACAGAAGCAAATCCTAACAAAATAAATTGACGCTCCAAGCAAAACACATATCATGTGGCGAATAAAAATATAGCTCCAAGTAAAGTTACTGATGAACGAAGACGAAAGAGGGGATGCCTTCCGGGGCATCCCCAAGCTTAGGCTCTTGGCTATCCTTGAATATTATCTTGGGATGCCTTGGGCATCCCCAATCTTAGGCTCTTGCCACTCCTTATTCCATAGTTCATCGAATCCTTACCCAAAACTTGAAAATTCACAACACAAAACTTAAAGTAGAAAACTCGTAAGCTCCGTTAGTATAAGAAAATAAATCACCACTTCAAGGTACTGTAATGAAGTAATTATTTATTTATATTGGTGTTAAACCTACTTTATTACAACTTCTCTATGGTTTATAAACTATTTTACTAGCCATAGATTCATCAAAATAAGTAAACAACACATGAAAAACAGAATCTGTCAAAAACATAACAGTCTGTAGTAATTTGGATCAAACGTATACTTCTGGAACTCATAAAATTCTCGAATAAATTTCTGGACCTGTGGAATTTATCTATTAATCATCTGAAAAAAGAATTAAATAAATAGCACTCTCCAAATAAAAATGGCAGCAGTTCTCGTGAGCGCTAAAATTTCTGTTTTTTACAGCATGATCAACAAGACTCTCCCCAAGTCTTCCCAAAGGTTCTACTTGGCACAAACACTAATTAAAATCATAAAACCACATCTAAAAAGAGGCTAGATGAATTATTTATTACTAAACAGGAACAAAAAGCAAGGAATAAAAATAAAGTTGGGTTGCCTCCCAACAAGCGCTATCGTTTAACGCCTCTGGCTAGGCATGATAATGACAATGATGCTCACATAAAAGATAAGAATTGTAACATAAAGCGAGCATCTTGAAGAATATGACTAGCACATTTAAGTCTAACCCACTTCCTATGCATAGGGATTTTGTGAGTAAACAACTTGTGGGAACAATAATCAACTTGCATAGGAAGGTAAAACAAGCATAACTTCAAAACTTTAAACACATAGAGAGGAAACTTGATATTATTGCAATTCCTACAAGCATATATTCCTCCCTCATAATAATTTTCAGTAGCATCATGAATGAATTCAACAATATAACCAGCAACTAAAGCATTCTTTTCATGATCTACAAGCATAGAAAATTTACTACTCTCCACATAAGCAAAATTCTTCTCATGAATAATAGTGGGAGCAAACTCAACAAAATAACTATCATGTGATTGAAAATTAAGATCAAGATGACAAGTTTCATGGTTATAATTATTATTTAAAGCATACATGTCATCACAATAATCATCATAGATAGGAGGCATGCTTTCATCATAATAAATTTGCTCATCAAAACTTGGGGGACAAAAAATATCATCTTCATCAAACATAGCTTCCCCAAGCTTGTGGCTTTGCATATCATTAGCATCATGGATATTCAAGGAATTCATACTAAAAACATTGCAATCATGCTCATCATTCAAATATTTAGTGCCAAACATTTTATAGATTTCTTCTTCTAGCACTTGAGCACAATTTTCCTTTCCATCATACTCACGAAAGATATTAAAAAGATGAAGTGTATGAGACAAACTCAATTCCATTTTTTAAATAATTTTCTTTTATAAACTAAACTGGTGATAAAACAAGAAACTAAAAGACTCGATTGCAAGATCTAAAGATATACCTTCAAGCGCTAACCTCCCCGGCAACGGCGCCAGAAAAGAGCTTGATGTCTACTACACAACCTTCTTCTTGTAGACGTTGTTGGGCCTCCAAGTGCAGAGGTTTGTAGGACAGTAGCAAATTTCCCTCAAGTGGATGACCTAAGGTTTATCAATCCGTAGGAGGCATAGGATGAAGATGGTCTCTCTCAAGCAACCCTGCAACCAAATAACAAAGAGTCTCTTGTGTCCCCAACACACCCAATACAATGGTAAATTGTATAGGTGCACTAGTTCGGCGAAGAGATGGTGAAACAAGTGGTATATGGATAGTAGATAAAGGTATTTGTAATCTGAAATAATAAAAAACAGCAAGGTAGCAAGTGATAAAAGTGAGCGTAAACGGTATTGCAATGCTAGGAAACAAGGCCTAGGGTTCATACTTTCACTAGTGTAAGTCCTCTCAACAATACTAACATAATTGGATCATAAAACTATCCCTCAACATGCAACAAAGAGTCACTCCAAAGTCACTAATAGCGGAGAACAAATGAAGAGATTATGATAGGGTACGAAACCACCTCAAAGTTATTCTTTCCAATCAATCCGTTGGGCTATTCCTGTAAGTGTCACAAACAGCCCTAGAGTTCGTACTAGAATAACACCTTAAGACACAAATCAACCAAAACCCTAATGTCACCTAGATACTCCAATGCACCTCAAGTATCTGTGGGCATGATTATATGATATGATCACACAATCTCAGATTCATCTATTCAACCAACACAAAGGACCTCAAAGAGTGCCCCAAAGTTTCTACCGGAGAATCACGACGAAAACGTGTGCCAACCCCTATGCATAGGTTCATGGGCGGAACCCGCAAGTTGGTCACTAAAACATACATCAAGTGAATCACGTGATATCCCATTGTCACCACAGATATCCACGGCAAGACATACATCAAGTGTTCTCAAATCTTTAAAGACTCAATCCGATAAGATTACTTCAAGGGGAAAACTCAATTCGTTACAAGAGAGAAGAGGGGGAGGAGAAACATATGATCCAACTATAATAGCAAAGCTCGCGATACATCAAGATCGTGCCAAATCAAGAACACGAGAGAGAGAGAGAGATCAAACACATAGCTACTGGTACATACCCTCAGACCCGAGGGAGAACTACTCCCTCCTTGTCATGGAGAGCACCGGGATGATGAAGATGGCCACCGGAGAGGGATTGCCCCCTCCGGCAGGGTGCCGGAACGGGTCTAGATTGGTTTTCGCTGGCTACGGAGGCTTCTGGCGGCGGAACTCCCAATCTATTGTGCCTGCTGGAAGTTTTAGGTCACGTGGGTATATATGGGTGCAGGAGGTACATCAGGGGAGCCACGAGGGCCCCACGAGGCAGGGGGCGCGCCCTAGGGGGGCGCCCCCACCCTTGTTGGCAGCTCCCGTATCTTCTGACGTGGGGTCCAAGTCTATCAAGTGTGTTTCCTTCCAAAAATAACTTCTCCAGTTGATTTCGTTCCGTTTCGACTCTGTTTGATATTCCTTTTCTTCAAAACACTGAAATAGGCATAAAGCAGCAAATCTGGGCTGGGCCTCTGGTTAATAGGTTAGTCCCAAAAGTAATATAAAAGTGGAAAATAAAGCCCAATATTGCCCGAAACAGTTGTAGCGACCCGACCCGAATGGGTCAAGTCTCTGTGCTTAGGTGTCATCCCTGGATCGGTATGCTGACACACACAGTACTCGAAGGATTTATAGCAGAGGTAAATCACATGTATAAAGTAACGTAAATACCATTACCTCAATCCATATAGCGGAAGCAACAAGGTTGTGGATTCCCATCAACACCAACGGCAAAGTTGAGTATAGAAACCGTAACCCTAACGTATCGCTTACTCGTCGTAAGATAATCCTGCAACATGAGACGTTGCAGCCCGAAACGGGTCAGTACATTGAATGTACTGGCAAATTCACACCATAGAGAAAATGATGAACAATGGCTATCACTATATGCATATATGGCTGGTGGAAAAGCTCTATGGTTATAAGGTTTTTGCGTAAAGCCAATTTTTCCCTACTACAAAGGAATAAATTTATTTAACTATCATGGTGGTTGTGAAACATTGAGAATGGTTGACAGCATTCTCAATCCCAATTAAAAATAATTAAAACCCAACAATATTAATTAGAGTAACGTGATGAGATTCACATGATATTCAAGTACTAGATACTCAAGTTGTCCATAACCGGGGACACGGCTAATCATGATTAGTTTGTACACTCTGCAGAGGTTTGCGCACTTTTCTCACATGACTCGATCGCCTCCGTTTGTTTTCTCGCACTAAATGGTGTTTGAGAAACGGATGACCGAGACATAGTCTTTCAGAAGCGCTAGCACCTTACTTGTGGGGTAGACCGTACCACCTACAACCCCTACATCTTCTAGTCCACCCCGTAAGAGTTCGCACAACTTAGTCAACTACGCTAGAGCCCATAGTAGCATGTGGCTGCACACGGAAGTTTCTAGTTTGAAAGATCTTATGATCCCTTTGAGCCTGGGTGGCGGTCCAAAATAAAACAGGCAAGTCCTGATAGACATCAGGTGCCTCAATCCACCCAGATGTGTGTTAGGTTGCCACCTTAGATAAACCATTAAAATTATCAACTCACATCTGTCATGGATATCACTCACCCAATCCACGTCTACTAGCATAGCATGGCATAATAAGCAAATGTAGAAGTAACTCCCAAAGGTTTCATAATAATACAGGTAATAGGTACTACCTCATCTACTTCCCATCCCACAGTTTAATTAGATCCTAATCATGCAATGTGAGAGGATTGATCTAATGCAATAAAACTGGGTTGTAGAAAAAGTATGATCAAAGTGTGAACTTGCCTGCAATGTAGATGAAGATGATTCGCACTTAAAACTCTTGAGAGATCTACTCGTCACACTCCGGTCAATCTATCGTAAGCAAACAATAGTAACCACACAATAAGTACTCATCTAATGCACAAGTAAAACTCGAACAAGAGAACGAACCATATAGTTCAACTTAAGAACTCCGGTTGCAAAGAAAGAACGAACCGAACAAAGAAACGGAAAACAAACGGCGGAAGAAAACAACTCGGTTCTAGCAAGTTGAATCTAGGTCAAATTTTACCGGGGCAAAAACTTGTTTAAGTTGATTAGACGGAACGGCGGTTTCGAAACGAAACTCCAGGCGCTTGAATCACCCGATTCCGATAAACGAGCGAGAAGAAAGACTAGAACGAAGATTGGATCTGAGATCGCGATCGCAGAATAAATCCGACAAAAAGAAAAAGACGAACGGTTAAACGAACGGGCCTCGTTAACCGGGGAATAATCGGTGATCACGTTCGTTGAGACGAACGGTCCGAAAGAAGAACGAAAACCGATGTAGGATTTTCAGAGAAGAAACCGAAAAGAAATGGAAAACCGATCTAGGGTTTCGGAAGAAAACCGAAACGAAAAACCGATCTAGAAACCGAAACGGTTTAGAAAAGAACCGGAAAGAAAACGAATCGGAAGAGAAGAAAAAAATCGGAACGGTTTACAAGAAAAACCGAACCAAGGGGAGGAGAAAAAGAGAGGCGCGGCTACCTCGACGAGGTTCCGGCGAGGGGCTCCGGCGAACGGCGGCGTTGGGCGGCGGCGGCGATGCACAAGGGCGGCGGCATGGGTGAGGGGCGCGGGGTGAGGCGCGGGGTGGTGCGGCTATAGGCAGCGGCGGCGGGTGAGGGGCGCGGGGTGGGGCGCGGCTTGGGGAGGCGCGGGGTGGTGTGGGGCTTGGGGTTTGATTTGATGTGAGGAGGGGGGGTCTATGGGGGTATTTATATAGGTGGGGAGGGGTTTCTTGGGGTAGGGGACAAGAAATAGACTAGGAATAGGAAAACAAAACAAAGAAAAAGGGAGGGGCTAACCGGCCTGGAGTCCTACCAGGACTCGGCCTGGGGCGGCGGCTGGCGGCTCCCTCGCCTGGCGCCTGGGCGCGCGCGGCTGGGAGGCTGGGGCGCAGGAGGCTGGGGTGGCCGGCTGGCCTGGCGGGATTCCTTCTTTTTTTTAAACTGGTTCCGCGCGCAGAAAAAAAAACAAAAGAGAACTAAACGAACTCCGAAAAATCTAAAGTAAATTTTCCCCGACTCCTAAAAATGAGCCGAACAAAATGAACTTTTTTCCGTACCTAAAATGCAATTTTTGAAAACACGCATTTTTCCCTATCCAATAAAATGCAAATAAACTCCGGCGAACAAAATTTGATCTATTTATTAAATCTTCATTTTTCCTCAATTTTGGGAAAGTCATATTATTCCCTCTCTTATATTTTTGATATCGGAAAAATTATTGAAGATGAAATAAATAAATCAAATGATCCTCTTTTCAATTCGAGAAAACTCTCAAATATGAAAATAACGAAATCTCCAACTCTCTCCGAAGGTCCTTGAGTTGCGTGAAATTTCTAGGATCGACCAAAATGCAAGAAAATACGATATGCATGATGATCTAATGTATAACATTCCAAATTGAAAATTTGGGATGTTACAACAGTAGATAATATAGCATGGAGCAATCAAAAATTATAGATACGTTGGAGACGTATCAATAGGCAGGGTGATTCCCGCCTCCGGATCCACCTGGTGCACCTTGTAACCCCCACACCCGGCCCGGTGCACCAGAACGAGTTCCTCGTCGTTGTCCACTAGGTTCATGGTCCAATCATACTGCTTAAATTCCCAGTTGCTTAGCCAAGCCACCACCGCCACCAGCCGCGGCGGCTGGCCTACGATGGTGTCCACCACCATGAGGGCCTTCTCGGTGGCGCAGTAGAAGCGGTCGTCGAACAACAATGTCGCAATGATCGCGTTGTTGTTGCGGTGATCGACGGGCAAGGGCGTCCACCGCTCATCGACAGGCTTCACGATGAACAGCGAGCACGGGCCGAGGTGGAGCGCCACGGTTGAGCCGCCGGACACGCGCAGGAACTTGAGGGAACACCTGTTCCTGGTCCACCGGGTGTTAGGGTTGTACAGCAGCGTGGTCGCGTCTGGGAGGACGACGAGCTGCCGGGTGAGCGGGTTGAGGAGGCGCACGGCATAGGTGCGCTTGTGCACAGCACGAGAAGGCCCTCGGAGGTGGCCCTGAATATATACTGGCAGCGGAGCTCCGGCAGGTCCACCTGGATGTGCTTCCCGGTCAAGACGTTGAGGAGGTCGCGGCGCCGCCGGAGGGCCCCGAAGGTCCGCGGGAGCATGATCCACCTCCGGCGATGGAACCGGCGGTCCAGGCCGCCGTGCGTGTGCTGGGAGGCGGTGCACCGTCGCCACGACTTGCACACCGCGCGGAAGCGGAGGTAGTCGACAACGTTGTCCGCGAGGACGCGCTCGGCGACCAGGCCCGCTGGCACGGCGGTCAGGTCCGCCAGTCCCTCCTGCATGCCGCATAGCACGATCGAGTTCAGTCAGATGAGAAGACATGGTGGTATTCTTTGCCACGGATCGGCATCGGTGGAACAGCGAAACTCACGTACCAGTTAGGGTCAGCAGCGGGCGTACCGCAGCGCGCGTGAGGCAGATCGGCGGTCCCGGCGATGTGTGCACGCTTTTCTTGCTGGCAATACGCTTGCACATCTTGTTGGTTGGGCAGCGCACTGCTCGACACCATGTTTGGGAGGACTTGACGTGCACCTTGGATCGGAGGATGGTTCTGAGTCGCGGGTTAGGAGTGGGCTCATGAGACTTTGATCTGCCCCTCGGATCGGAGGATGGTTTAGAGTTTTTTTTGCGGGGTTTAGGGTTAACCTGCGTTTTTTAGACGAAGCTAAACTTGCTGGTGGGGTAACAAAAGTTGGAGGAGTACCGGACGGCAACGGGACAAATGCTTTGGCTACGGCGCGACCCAATGGTCGTCCTCCACGTCAGCTTCCATAATCACGTTGCATGCATGTGAGTGACCTTGTATGGACGATATGGTATGCTTCATGAAGACACATACCAAAAATCCACTACCCGAGGTGCTTATTGCCTGCTTCATATCAAATTTGGCAATTAGCTCGAAATAGGTGGTTGTTTCGATGGCACACAAGATAGGCGTTATGCACCCTCACAAGATTCCACCGTGATCGGGGGTGACAAAAAAGGTGATGCCGCAATATCTAGGAACACAGTGGCCGGATCAACAGTGGTCGTCGCAAGGTATAGCATAGGCGGATAGACGTTATGCACCCTCACAAGATTCCACTGTGATCGGGGGTGAGAAAAAATAAATGGTGATGCCGCAATATCTAAAAACACAGTGGATGGATCAACAGTGGTCGTCGCAAGCTATAGCATAGGAGGATTCCTTGGTGCTTCATCAATACTCTTTCAAGGAGTGATCGATCCGAAGTCGCTTGAGGCAATGGCTTATCGCGAGGCAACTATAAAGGGGAGTTGGTAATCTTGCCTCATTGGTTTAGATCTGCCTCATCTCTCACCCACCAAAATTCGAAACGACTTGTCCTACTTGACAAAAAACCGGTCCCTCTGTCCCACGTCCTAGTTGAGAAATTAGTCAAAGGCAGGTTGCAGTTAAGATTAATTGATCTAGAACTAGTTGAACATGTTGGGGAACGTAGTAATTTCAAAAAAAATCCTACGCACACGCAATATCATGGTGATGCATAGCAATGAGAGGGGAGAGTATGCCTATGTACCCTCGTAGACCAAAAGCGGAAACGTTTATCAACGCGGTTGATGTAGTCGTACACCTTCACAATCCGTCCCGATCAAGTACCGAACGTACGGCACCTCCGCGTTCAGTAGACGTTCAGCTCGATGACGTCCTCGCGTTCTCGATCCAGCAAGAGGGGCGAAGTAGTAGATGAGTTCTGGCAGCACGACATCGTGGTGACGGTGTTGGTGAAGGACAATCTTCGCAGGGCTTCGTCTAAGCACTACGTGAACTATGACGGAGGATAAACTAGAGGGGACGGGGTTGCCGGCACATGGCTTGGTGTTTCTTGATATGTCTTGGGTGCTAGCCCTATCCCTCTATTTATATGTTGAGCCTTGGGGTCGAAACTTGGAGTACAAGCATCCACAAAGTCGGTTTCACCCGAAAAACAAGAGTCCTTCTCGGACTCCAGGGCCAGACGCCAGGGTTCCCGGCGTCTGGCCCCTGGACTCCGCAAAACTTCCTTTTGCGCTTTCCAAAAACCTTGTGGGCTTTCTCCTTTGGCCCAAATAAAGTGTTCTCGTACCCAAACATTTTGGGAAACACCCGGAACCCCTTCCGGTGAATTCCGGAACCCTTCTGGAGACCAAACTCCATTATCCCATATATCAAACTTTATCTCCGGACCATTACGGAGTTCCTCGTCATGTCCCTGATCTTATCCGAAACTCCGAACAACATTCGGTTACCAACATACATAACTCATAAATACTATATCGTCAACGAACGTTAAGCGTGCGGACCCTACGGGTTCGAGAACTATGTAGACATGACCGAGACACTTCTCTGGTCAATAACCAATAGCGGAACCCAGATGCCCATATTGGCTCCTACATATTCTATGAAGATCTTTATCGGTCGAACTGCATAACAACATACGTTGTTCCCTTTGTCATTGGTATGTTACTTGCCCGAGTTTCGATCGTCGGTATCTCAATACCTAGTTAAATCTCGTTACCGGCAAGTCTCTTTACTCGTTCTGTAATACATCATCCCACAACTAACTCATTAGTTACAATGCTTGCAAGGCTTATAGTGATGTGCAGTACCGAATGGGCCCAAAGATACCTCTCCGACAATGGGAGTGACAAATCCTAATCTCGAAATACGCCAACTCAACAAGTACCTTCGGAGACACCTATAGAGCACCTTTATAATCACCCAGTTACATTGTGACATTTGGTAGCACACAAAGTGTTCCTCTGGTAAACGGGAGTTGCATAATCTCATAGTCATAGGAACATGTATAAGTCATGAAGAAAGCAATAGCAACATACTAAACGATCAAGTGCTAAGCTAACGGAATGGGTCAAGTCAATCACATCATTCTCCTAATGATGTGATCCCATTAATCAAATGACAACTCATGTCTATGGTTAGGAAACTTAACCATCTTTGATTAACGAGCTAGTCAAGTGGAGGCATACTAGTTACACTATGTTTGTCCATGTATTCACACATGTATTATTTTCCGGTTAATTCAATTCTAGCATGAATAGTAAACATTTATCATGAAATATGGAAATAAATAATAACTTTATTATTGCCTCTAGGGCATATTTCCTTCAGTCTCCCACTTGCACTAGAGTCAATAATGTAGTTCACATCGCCATGTGATTTAACACCAATAGTTCACATCACCATGTGATTAACACCCATAGTTGATTGTTCACATCATCATGTGACCAACATCCAAAGGGTTTACTAGAGTCAATAATCTAGTTCACATCGCTATGTGATTAACACCCAAAGAGTACTAAGGTGTGATCATGTTTTGCTTGTGAGAGAAGTTTAGTCTACGGGTCTGCCACATTCAGATTCGTATGTATTTTGCAAATTTCTATGTCAACAATGCTCTGCACGGAGCTACTCTAGCTAATTGCTCCCACTTTCAAAATGTATCCAGATTGAGACTTAGAGTCATCTGGATCAATGTCAAAATTTGCATCGACGTAACCCTTTACGATGAACCTTTTGTCGCCTCCATAATCGAGAAACATATCCTTATTCCACTAAGGATAATTTTGACCGCTGTCCAGTGATCTACTCCTAGATCACTATTGTACTCCCTTTCTAAACTCAGTGTAGGGTATACAATAGATCTGGTACACAGCATGGCATACTTTATAGAAACTATGGCTGAGGCATAGGGAATGAATTTCATTCTCTTTCTATCTTCTGCCATGGTCGGGCTTTGAGTCTTACTCAATTTCACACCTTGTAACACAGGTAAGAACTCTTTCTTTGACTGTTCCATTTTGAACTACTTCAAAATCTTGTCAAGGTATGTACTCATTGAAAAAACTTATCAAGTGTCTTGATCTATCTCTATAGATCTTGATGCTCAATATGTAAGTAGCTTCATGATACGTCTCCAACGTATCTATAATTTTTGATTGCTCCATGCTATAGTATCTACTGTTTGGGACATTATTGGGCTTTATTATCCACTTCTATATTATTTTTGGGACTAACCTATTAACTGGAGGCCCAACCCAGAATTGTTGTTTTTTGCCTATTTCAGAGTTTCGCAGAAAAGGAATATCAAACGGAGTCCAAACGGAATGAAACCTTCAGGAACGTGATTTTCGGAATGAACATGATCCAGGAGACTTGGACTCTACGTCAAGAAATAAACGAGGAAGCCACGAGGTAGCGCCTACCCCCCCAGGCGCGCCCTCCACCCTCGTGGGCCCCATGTTGCTCCACCAACGAGTTTACTTGTCTCAGACGTGATGCCTATATACATGATCATACCTAGATATTCTCATAACTATGCTCAATTCTGTCAATTGCTCAACAGTAATTCGTTCACCCACCGTAAAATACTTATGCTCTTGAGAGAAGCCACTAGTGAAACCTATGCCCCCCGGGTCCATCTTCATCATATTAATCTTCCAATACTTCATTATTTCCTTTGCTTTTATTTTACTTTGCATCTTTATCACAAAAATACCAAAAATATTATCTTATCATATCTACCAGATCTCACTCTCGTAAGTCACCGTGAAGGGATTGACAACCCCTTATCGCGTTGGTTGCGAGGAGTTATTTGTTTTGTGCAGTTACGAGGGACTCGCACGTAGCCTCCTACTGGATTGATACCTTGGTTCTCAAAAACTGAGGGAAATACTTACGCTACTTTGCTGCATCATCATTTCCTCTTCAAGGAAATCCAATGCGGTGCTTAAGAGGTAGCAAGAAGATTTCTGGCGCCGTTGCCGGGGAGTCTACGCAGAAGTCAACATACCAAGTACCCGTCACAACCCTTATCTCCCGCATTACATTATTTGCCATTTGCCTCTCATTCTCCTCTCCCCCACTTCACCCTTGCCGTTTTATTCACCCTCTCTCTTTATCCTCCCTCTCTTTCTCTATTTGCCTCTTTTTGCCCGCTTGATTTTTGTTTGCTTGTGTGTTGGATTGCTCGTTTGTCACAATGGCTCTACCTAGATTTGGTGATCTTCACCTTAAAAGGTTAGAAGAGATCGAAAGAAATGTCAGGAGTTTTATGATTTTGCAATTTGAGCATAATAATTTCTTCAGAAACGAGCTTAAGGAACAGAAAAGTTTTATGAGTTTTATGAATAAAGAGCTCGATGATATGTCTAAAGAATTTGATGGTTTAAGATCCCAAATTGCTCGTCTTGGGAAATTGACTGCTGAAATTTTGGATAAGCAGGCTACCTTAGTTAATAGGATGGCCGCTAAACCAGATTTTTATGAAAATAAAGATGAAGATCTAAAAGTTATTGATGTGTCCCCTATTAAATCTTTGTTTTGCAATATGAATCTTGATAATGATGGGACTGAATATGATCCACCTTTACCTAGAAGGCGTTCCAAAAATTCGGAGTTTTTAGATCTTGATGCTAAATTTGATGAAAGTGGGATTGAAGAAATTAAAACCCTAGATGTTGCTAAACCCACTATTTTGGATTTCAAGGAATTTAATTATGAAAATTGCTCTTTGATTGATTGTATTTCCTTGTTGCAATCCGTGCTAAATTCTCCTCATGCTTATAGTCAAAATAAAGCGTTTACTAAACATATGTTGATGCCTTGATGCAATCTTATGAAGAAAAACTTGAGTTGGAAGTTTCTATCCCTAGAAAACTTTATGATGAGTGGGAACCAACTATTAAAATTAAGATTAAAGATCATGAGTTCTATGCTTTATGTGATTTGGGTGCTAGTGTTTCCACGATTCCAAAGACCTTGTGTGATTTGTTAGGTTTCCGTGATTTTGATGATTGCTCTTTAAACTTGCACCTTGCGGATTCCACTATTAAGAAACCAATGGGAAGAATCAATGATGTTCTTATTGTCACAAATAGGAATTATGTGCCCGTAGATTTTATTGTTCTTGACATAGATTGCAATCCTTCATGTCCTATTATCCTTGGTAGACCTTTCCTTAGAATGATTGGTGCAATTATTGATATGAAGGAAGGAAATATTAGATTCCAATTTCCGTTAAGGAAAGGCATGGAACACTTTCCTAGAAAGAAAATTAAATTACCTTATGAATCTATTATGAGAGCCACTTATGGATTGCCTACCAAAGATGGCAATACCTAGATCTATCCTTGCTTTTTATGCCTAGCTAGGGGCGTTAAACGATAGCACTTGTTGGGAGGCAACCCAATTTTATTTTTATTCCTTGCTCTTTGCTCCTGATTTGTAATAAATAATTTACCTAGCCTCTGTTTTGGTTGTGTTTTTTGTGTTTAATTAGTGTTTGTGCCAAGTAGAACCGTTGGGAAGACTTGGGGAAAGTCTTGTTATCTTGCTGTAAAAAACAAAAACTTTAGCGCTCACGAGAACTGCTGACATTTTTATTTGGAAAGTGATATTTAGTTAATTATTTTTGCAGATGATTAATAGATAAATTACTCACGTCCAGCTATTTATTTTAGAATTTTTGGGGTTCCAGATCTTGTGCTAGCTACAGATTACTATAGACTGTTTTTCGTGAGTTGTTTGCTTATTTTGATGAATCTATGGCTAGTAAAATAGTTTATAAACCATAGAGAAGTTGGAATACAGTAGGTTTAACACCAATATAAATAAATAATGAGTTCATTACAGTACCTTGAAGTGGTCTTTTGTTTTTTCTTTCGCTAACGGAGCTCACGAGATTTTCTACTTTAAGTTTTGTGTCGTGAAGTTTTCAAGTTTTGGGTAAAGATTTGATGGATTATGGAACAAGGAGTTGCAAGAGCCTAAGCTTGGGGATGCCCATGGCACCCCCAAGATAATATAAGGACACCTAAAAGCCAAAGCTTGGGGATGCCCCGGAAGGCATCCCCTCTTTCGTCTACTTCTATCGGCAACTTTACTTGGAGCTATATTTTTATTCACCACATGATATGTGTTTTGCTTGGAGCGTCTTGCATGATTTGAGTCTTTTTATTTTTAGTTTACCACAATCATCCTTGATGTACACACCTTTTGAGAGAGCCATACATGATTTGGAATTTGTTAGAATACTCTATGTGCTTCACTTATATCTTTTGAGTTATATAGTTTTGCTCTAGTACTTCACTTATATCTTTTAGAGCACGGTGGTGGATTTGTTTTATAGAAACTATTGATCTCTCGTGCCTCACTTAGATTATTTTGAGAGTCTTAAATAGCATGGTAATTTGCTTAAATAATCCTAATATGCTAGGTATTCAAGATTAGTAAAAAAAATTCTTATGAGTGTTTTGAATACTAAGAGAAGTTTGATGCTTGATGATTGTTTTGAGATATGGAGGTAATAATATCAAAGTCGTGCTAGTTGAGCAGTTGTGAATTTGAGAAATGCTTGTGTTGAAGTTTGCAAGTCCGGTAGCATGCACGTATGGTAAACATTATGCAACAAATTTGAAACATGAGGTGTTCTTTGATTGTCCTCCTTATCAGTGGCGGTCGGGGACGAGCGATGGTCTTTTCCTACCAATCTATCCCCCTAGGAGCATGCACGTAGTGCTTGGTTTTTGATGAATTATAGATTTTTGCAATAAGTATGTGAGTTCTTTATGACTAATGTTGAGTCCATGGATTATACGCACTCTCACCCTTCCATCATTGCTAGCCTCTTCGGTATCGTGCATTGCCCTTTCTCACATTGAGAGTTGGTGCAAACTTCGCCGGTGCATCCAAACCCCGTGATATGATACGCTCTTTCACACATAAACCTCCTTATATCTTCCTCAAAATAGCCACCATACCTACCTATTATGGCATTTCCATAGCCATTCCGAGATACATTGCCATGCAACTTTCCACCATTCCGTTTATCATGACACATTCATCATTGTCATATTGCTTAGCATGATCATGTAGTTGACATAGTATTTGTGGCAAAGCCACCGTTCATAATTCTTTCATACATGTCACTCTTGGTTCATTGCATATCCCGGTACTCCGCCAGAGGCATTCATATAGAGTCATCTTTTTGTTCTAGCATCGAGTTGTAACCATTGAGTTGTAAATAAATAGAAGTGTGTTGATCATCATTTCCTAGAGCATTGTCCCAAGTGAGGAATTAAAAAAAGGAGAGAAAGGCCATAAAAAAAGAATAGAAGGCCCAAAAAAATGAGAGAGAAGGGACAATGCTACTATCCTTTGCCACACTTGTGCTTAAAAGTAGCACCATAATCTTCATGATAGAGAGTCTCTTGTTTTGTCACTTTCATATACTAGTGGGAATTTTTCATTATAGAACTTGGCTTGTATATCCCAACAATGGGCCTCCTCAAGTGCCCTAGGTCTTCATGAGCAAGCAAGTTGGATGCACACCCACTTAGTTTCTTTTGTTGAGCTTTCATACATTTATACCTCTAGTGCATCCGTTGCATGGCAATCCCTACTCCTTGCATTAACATCAATCGATGGGCATCTCCATAGCCCATTGATTAGCCTCGTTGATGTGAGACTTTCTCCTTTTTTGTCTTCTCCACATAACCCACATCATCATATTCTATTCCACCCATAGTGCTATGTCCATGGATCGCGCTCATATATTGCGTGAAAGTTTATAGGTTTGAGATTACTAAAGTATGAAACAATTGCTTGGCTTGTCATCGGGGTTGTGTATGATGAGCGCAATCTTGTGTGACGAAAATGGAGCATGACTAAACTATATGATTTTGTAGGGATGAACTTTCTTTGGCCATGTTATTTTGAGAAGACATAATTGCTTAGTTAGTATGCTTGAAGTATTATTATTTTTATGTCAATATGAACTTTTATCTTGAATCTTTCGGATCTGAATATTCATACCACAATTAAGAAGAATTACATTAAAATTATGCCAAGTAGCACTCCACATCAAAATTATCTTTTTTATCATTTACCTACTCGAGGACGAGCAGGAATTAAGCTTGGGGATGCTTGATACGTCTCCAACGTATCTATTATTTTTGATTGCTCCATGCTATATTATCTACTGTTTGGGACATTATTGGGCTTTATTATCCAATTTTATATTATTTTTGGGACTAACCTATTAACCGGAGGCCCAGCCCAGAATTGCAGTTTTTTGCCTATTTTAGAGTTTCGCAGAAAAGGAATATCAAACAGAGTCCAAACGGAATGAGAACATGATCTAGGAGACTTGGACCCTATGTCAAGAAATAAAGGAGGAAGCCACGAGGTAGGGGGCACGCCTACCCCCCCCCCCGGCGCGCCCTCCACCCTCGTGGGCCCCCTGTTGCTCCACCGACGCACTCCTTCCTCCTATATATACCTACGTACCCCCAAATGATCAGAACAGAAGCCAAAACCCTAATTCCACCGCCGTAACTTTCTGTATCCACGAGACCGCATCTTGGGGCCTGTTCCGAAGCTTCGCCGGAGGGGGCATCCATCATGGAGGGCTTCTACATCAACACCATAGCCCCTCCGATGAAGTGTGAGTATTTTACCTCAGACCTTCAGGTCCATAGTTATTAGCTAGATGGCTTCTTCTCTCTTTTTGGATCTCAATACAATGTTCTCCCCCTCTCTTGTGGAGATCTATTCGATGTAATCTTCTTTTTGCGGTGTGTTTGTTGAGATCGATGAATTGTGGGTTTATGATCATGATTATCTATGAACAATATTTGAATCTTCTCTGAATTCTTTTATGTATGATTGGTTATCTTTGCAAGTCTCTTCGAATTATCAGTTTGGTTTGGCCTACTAGATTGATCTTTCTTGCAATGGGAGAAGTGCTTAGCTTTGGGTTCAATCTTGCGGTGTCCTTTCCCAGTGACAGTAGGGGCAGCAAGGCACGTATTGTATTGTTGCCATCGAGGATAACTAGATGTTTTTTTTATCATATTGCATGAATTTATCCCTCTACATCATGTCATCTTGCTTAAGGCGTTACTCTGTTTTCATGAACTTAATACTCTAGATGCATGCTGGATAGCGGTTGATGAGTGGAGTAATAGTAGTAGATGCAGGCAGGAGTCGGTCTACTTGTCTCAGATGTGATGCCTATATACATGATCATACCTAGATATTCGCATAACTATGCTCAATTCTGTCAATTGCTCAACATTAATTCGTTCACCCACCGTAAAATACTTATACTCTTGAGAGAAGCCACTAGTGAAACCTATGGCCCCCGGGTCTATCTTCATCATATTAATCTTCCAATACTTAGTTATTTCCTTTGGTTTTTACTTTGCTTTTATTTTACTTTGCATCTTTATCACAAAAATACCAAAAATATTATCTTATCATATCTATCAGATCTCACTCTCGTAAGTGCCGTGAAGGGATTGACAACCCCTTATCGCGTTGGTTGCGAGGAGTTATTTGTTTTGTGCAGGTACGAGGGACTCGCGCGTAGCCTCCTACCGGATTGATACCTTGGTTCTCAAAAACTGAGGGAAATACTTACGCTACTTTGCTGCATCATCCTTTCCTCTTCAAGGAAATCCAACGCAGTGCTCAAGAGGTAGCACTTCACCGAGGTCTTTATTTGAAAAACTCCTTTCAAATACTCCTTTATGCTTTCCAGAAAATTCTACATTATTTCTGATCAACAATATGTCATTCACATATATTTATCAGAAATGTTGTAGTTCTCCCACTCACTTTCTTGTAAATACATGCTTCACCACAAGTTTGTATAAAACTATATGCTTTGATCAACTCATCAAAGCGTATATTCCAACTCTGAGATGCTTGCACCAGTCCATATATGGATCGCTGGAGCTTGCACATTTTGTTAGCACCTTTAGGATCGACAAAACCTTCTGGTTGCATCATATACAACTCTTCTTTAAGAAATCCATTAAGGAATGTAGTTTTGACATCCATTTGCCAGATTTCATAAAATGTGGCAATTTGCTAACATGATTCAGACAGACTTAAGCATCGCTACGAGTGAGAAAATCTCATCGTAGTCAACACCTTGAACTTTGTCAAAACCTTTCTCGACAAGTCTAGCTTTGTAGATAGTAACACTACTATCATCATTCGTCTTCCTCTTGAAGATCCATTTATTTTCTATGGATTGCCGATCATCGGGCAAGTCAACCAAAGTCCACACTTTGTTCTCATACATGGATTCCATCTCAGATTTCATGGCCTCAAGCCATTTCACGGAATCTGGGCTCATCATTGCTTCCTCATAGTTCTTAGGTTCATCATGGTCAATTAACATGACCTCCAGAACAGGATTACCGTACCACTCTGGTGCGGATCTCACTCTGGTTGACCTACGAGGTTCGGTAGTAACTTGATCTGAAGCTACATGATCATCATCATTAGCTTCCTCACTAATTGGTGTAGGAGTCACAGAAACAGATTTCTGTGATGAACTACTTTCCAATAAGGGAGCAGGTACAGTTACCTCATCAAGTTCTACTTTCCTCCCACTCACTTCTTTCGAGTGAAAAATCCTTCTCTAGAAAGGATCCATTCTTAGCAACGAATGTCTTGCCTTCGGGTATGTGATAGAAGGTGTACCCAACTGTCTCCTTTGGGTATCCTATGAAGACACATTTCTACGATTTAGGTTTGAGCTTATCAGGATGAAACTTTTTTCACATAAGCATCGCAACCCCAAACTTTAAGAAACGACAACTTAGGTTTCTTGCTAAATCACAGTTCATACGGTGTCGTCTCAACGGATTTAGATGGTGCCCTTTTTAATGTGAATGCAGCTGTCTCTAATGCATAACCCCAAAACGATAGTGGTAAATCGGTAAGAGACATCATTGATTGCACTATATCAAATAAAGTACGATTATGATGTTCGAACACACCATTACGCTGTGGTGTTCCAGGTGGCATGAGTTTGTGAAACTATTCCACATTGTTTGAATTGAAGACCAAACTCGTAACTCAAATATTCGCCTCTGCGATCAGATCGTAGAAACTTTATTTTCTTGTTCCGATGATTTTCCACTTCACTCTGAAATTCTTTAAACTTTTTCAAACATTTCAGACTTAGGTTTCTTCAAGTAGATATACCCATATCTGCACAAATCATCTGTGAAGGTCAGGAAATAACGATACCCACCGCGAGCCTCAACACTCATCGGGCCTCATACATCAGTATATATTATATCCAATAAGTCAGTTGCTCGCTCCATTGTTCTCGAGAACGGAGTCTTAGTCATATCTGCCCGTGAGGCATGGTTCGCAAGCATCAACTGATTCATAATCAAGTGATTCCAAAAGCCCATCAGCATGGATTTTCTTCATGCGCTTTACACCAATATGACCTAAACGGCAGTGCCACAAATAAGTTGCACTATCATTATTAACTTTGCATCTTTTGGCTTCAATATTATGAATATGTGTATCACTACGATCGAGATTCAACAAACCATTTTCATTGGGTGTATAACCATAGAAGGTTTTGTTCATGTAAACAGAATAACAATTATTCTCTAACTTAAATGAATAACCATATTGCAATAAACATGATCAAATCATACTCATGCTCAACGCAAACACCAAATAACACTTATTTAGGTTCAACACTAATCCCGAAAGTATAGGGAGTGTGCGATGATGATCATATCATTCTTGGAACTACTTCCAACACACATCGTTACTTCACCCTTAACTAGTCTTTGTTCATTCTGCAACTACCGTTTCAAGTTACTACTCTTTGCAACTGAACTAGTATCAAATACTGAGGGGTTGCTATAAACACTAGTAAAGTACACATCATTAACATGTATATCCAATATATCTTTGTTCACTTTGCCATCCTTCTTATCCGCCAAATACTTGGGGTAGTTCCGCTTCCAGTGACTAGTCCCTTTGCAGTAAAAGCACTTAGTCTCAGGCTTAGGTCCAGATTTGGGCTTCTTCACTTGAGCAGCAACTTGCTTGCCGTTCTTCTTGAAGTTCCCCTTCTTCCTTTTGCCCTTTTCTTGAAACTAGTGGTCTTGTTAACCATCAACACTTTATGCTTTTCTTGATTTCTACCTTCGTCGATTTCAGCATCATGAAGAGCTTGGGAATCGTTTCCGTTATCCCTTGCATATTATAGTTCATCACGAAGTTCTAGCAACTTGGTGATAGTGACTAGAGAACTCTGTCAATCACTATCTTAACTCCCACTTGATTCAAGTGATTGTAGTACTCAGACAATCTGAGCACATGCTTACTGTTTGAGCTATTCTCCTCCATCTTGTAGGCAAAGTAATGTCAGAGGTCTTATACCTCTCGACACGGGCATGAGTATGAAATACCAATTTCAGCTCTTGGAACATCTTATATGCTCCGTGGCGTTCAAACCATTTTTAAAGTCTCGGTTCTAAGCCGTAAAGCATGGTGCATGATAACCCACAAGTATAGGGGATCACAACAGTTTTCGAGGGTAGAGTATTCAACCCAAATTTATTGATTCGACAAAAAGGGAGCCAAAGAACATTCTCAAGTATTAACAGCTGAGTTGTCAATTCAACCACACCTGGAAACTTAATATCTGCAGCAAAGTATTTAGTAGCAAAGTAATATGATAGTAGTGGTAATGGTAGGAAAAGGTAACGGTAGCAAAAGTAATATTTTTGGTATTTTGTAGTGATGATAGCAATAGCAACAGAAAAGTAAATAAGCGAAGAACAATGTATGGAAAGCTCGTAGGCAATGGATCGGTGATGGAGAATTATGCCGGATGCGGTTCATCATGTAACAATCATAACATAGGGTGACACATAACTAGCTCCAGTTCATCAATGTAATGTAGGCATGTATTCTGAATATAGTCATACGTGCTTATGGAAAAGAACTTGCATGACATCTTTTGTCCTACCCTCCCGTGGTAGTGGGGTCCTAACGGAAACTAAGGGATATTAAGGCCTCCTTTTAATAGAGTACCAGAACAAAGCATTAGAACATAGTGAATACATGAAATCCTCAAACTATGGTCATCACCGGTAAGTATCCCAATTATTATCACTTCGGGGTTAACGGATCATAACACATAATAGGTGACTATAGACTTGCAAGATAGGATCAAGAACTCTCATATATTGATGAAAACATAATAGGTTCAGATCTAAAATCATGGCACTCGGGCCCTAGTGACAAGCATTAAGCATAGCAAAGTCATAGCAACATCAATCTCAGAACATAGTGGATACTAGGGATCAAACCCTAACAAAACTAACTCGATTACATGATAGATCTCATCCAACCCATCACCGTCCAGCAAGCCTATGATGGAATTACTCACGCACGATGGTGAGCATCATGAAATTGGTGATGAAGGATGGTTGATGATGATGATGGCGACGGATTCCCCTCTCCGGAGCCCCGAACGGACTCCAGATCAGTCCTCCCGAGAGGTTTTAGGGCTTGGCGGCGGCTCCGTATCCTAAAATGCGATGAATCCTTCTCTGATTTTTTCTCCCTGAAAGAAAATATATAGAGTTGGAGTTGAGGTCGGAGGAGCTCCAGGGGGGCCCACGAGGTAGGGGGCGCGCCCTAGGGGGGCATGCGCGCCCCCCACCCTCGTGGACAGGTGGTGGGCCCCCTGGTCTTCATCTTTTGCAAGGATTTTTTATTATTTCTGAATAGATGTTCCGTGAAGTTTCAGGTCATTCCGAGAACTTTTGTTTCTGCACATAAATAACACCATAGCAATTCCGCTGAAAACAGCGTCAGTCCGGGTTAGTTCCATTCAAATCATGCAAGTTAGAGTCCAAAACAAGGGCAAAAGTGTTTGGAAAAGTAGATACGATGGAGACGTATCAACTCCCCCAAGCTTAAACCTTTGCCTGTCCTCAATCAATTCAGTTGATAAACTGAAAGTGATAAAGAAAAACTTTTACAAACTCTGTTTGCTCTTGTTGTTGTAAATATGTAAAGCCAGCATTCAAGTTTTCAGAAAAGGTTATGACTAACCACATTCACAATAACGCTTAGGTCTCAAGTTTACTCATATCAATGGCATAATCAACTAGCGAGCAATAATAATAAATCTCGGATGACAACACTTTCTCAAAACAATAATAATATGATATAACAAGGTGGTATCTCGCTAGCCCTTTCTGAGACCGCAAAACATAAATGCAGAGCACCTTTAAAGATTAAGGACTGACTAGACATTGTAATTCATGGTAAAAGAGATCCAGTCAAGTCATACTCAATGTAAACTAACAATAATGAATGCAAATGACGGTGGTGCTCTCCAACTGGTGCTTTTTAATAAGAAGATGATGACTCAACATGAAAGTAAATAGATAGGCCCTTCGCAGAGGGAAGCAGGGATTTGTAGAGGTGCCAGAGCTCGGTTTTGAAATAGAGATGAATAATATTTTGAGTGGTATACTTTCATTGTTAACATAACAACCAAGAGATGGCAATACCTTCCATGCTACACACATTATAGGCGGTTCCCAAACAGAATGGTAAAGTTTATACTCCCCCTCCACCAACAAGCATCAATCCATGGCTTGCTTGAAACAACGAGTGCCTCCAACTAACAAGAGTCCCAGGGGGAGTTTTGTTTGCAATTATTTTGATTTGATTTGCATAAAGCATGGGACTGGGCATCCTGGTGACCAGCCACTTTCTCGTGAGTGAGGAGCGGAGTCCACTCCTCTTGAGAATAACCCGCCTAACATGGAAGATACGGACAACCCTCGTTGATACATGAGCTTTTCGAGCATACAAAACAGGATATTTATTTGAAGGTTTAGAGTTTGGCACATACAAATTTACTTGGAACAGCAGGTAGATACCATATATAGGTAGGTATGGTGGACTCATGGAATAACTTTGGGGTTTATGGATTTGGATGCACAAGCAGTATTTCCGCTTAGTACAGGTGAAGGCTAGCAAAAGACTGGGAAGCGACCAGCTAGAGAGCGACAACAGTCATGAACATGCATTAAAATTAATCAGCACCGAATGCAAGCATGAGTAGGATATAATCCACCATGAACATAAATATCGTGAAGGCTATGTTGATTTTGTTTCAACTACATGCATGAACATGCGCCAAGTCAAGTCACTTAAATGATTCAGAGGAGGATACCACCCTATCATACCACATCACAACCATTTTAATAGCATGTTGGCACGCAAGGTAAACCATTATAAGCTTCTAGCTAATCAAGCATGGCACAAGAAACTATGATCTCTAGTTGTCATTGCAAACATGTTTATCCATAATAGGCTGAATCAGGAACGATGAACTAATCATATTTACAAAAAACAAGAGAGGTCGAGTTCATACCAGCTTTTCTCATCTCAGTCAGTCCATCATATATCGTCATAATTGCCTTTCACTTGCACGGCTGAATAGTGTGAATAATAATAATAGTGCACGTGCATTGGACTAAGATGGAATCTGAAAGCATTCAATAAACATGGGAAGACAAGGCAATATGGGCTCTTTTGTCAGATCAACAATAATGCATATAAGAGCCACTTCAACAATTAAATCATGGTCTTCTCCTATCGACCCCCAAAGAAAATAAAAGAAATAAAACTATTTACACGGGAAAGCTCCCAACAAGCAAAAGAAGAACATGAAATCTTTTTGGGTTTTCTTTTTAATTACTACTACAAGCATGGAAATTAAAACTAGCTAAAAGCTACAACTATTTTTTTTGTTTTTCTCAAGGTTTATTAAACACACAAGAAGAGGGCATAAAAAGGAAAATAAACTAGCATGGATGATACAATGAAAAAGTATGAGCACCGACATCTAGCAATGAGTGTGTGAACATGAATATAATGTCGGTGAGAAATGTGTACTCCCCCAAGCTTAGGCTTTTGGCCTAAGTTGGTCTATGGCCACGGTTGGCCTGGCTGATATCCATAGTAATAGTTGGGCTCATACTGCGATGAAGAAGACTCTGATTGCCACTGGTTGGCAATCATCTCCGGATCCCAATGGTAATTAGACTGTCATGGAGGATCAACTTGTGGTTCCGACTCTGGCTCTGTGGCTGATGTAGGTTTCCGGTAGGCATGAATAGCCTCTAACGGAACAAGGTACTGGCCTGAAGATAAATCAAACAAGGAAGGAGCAGGTAGGGTAATAGTCTCAGGATGATGTTTATGAAAGAACAATTTGTATTTAAGCTCCCCTTCCCTATTCTTAACAATAAAATTGTGTGCCACCATACTCTTATAATCTAAATAAACATGAGGCATCAATTTTTCTTCCTTCTCATAATGCCTAATAGGTATGTTAAAATGTGCAGCTAGGCGTGAAGCATACATGCCTCCAAAGATGGGGCCCTTTGTACGGTTCAGACTTAACCGTTTAGCAATAATACCGCCCATACTAACAGAGTTATCACTGAATAAACCGTGTAACAAAATAATAATATCAGAAACACTAAGGTTTCCACAGTTTCCGCGACCAATTAAGCAACAACTAGCAAATATTGCAAAGTAGCGTAAAACAGGAAAATGTATGCTAGTGATTCGTGCATCGGAAACCTTCCTCGTTTCCCCTACAGTGATGGTATCAATAAACCCATCCACATCACCGCGATGTGGTTCCTCTGTCGTGCCCTCAAAAGGGACCAAACAAACCCAAAAAAAATCATAAAGTGACATCTCCTTATGCTCATCATATAAATAAAACTCCACCATAGGTGGTGAGCTCCTAGAATGGAAATGAAAGTTTTGCACAAAGATATTTGTGAGTAAGAGATACTGGTCGCGTTGGTCGTGGAGGAAAGCGTTGAGGCCTGCATTCTCAGCCAATTCATAAAAATCATCATAAATCCCGGCTGCTCTCAAGAATTCATCGGAAGGCCATTCACATGGCCGAACCTCCGTGGTGCGAGGCAGATTATACTTGGGCTTCGCTGCCTTTTCATTTTGCTTTTCCTTCGAGCTTCGGCTCGATGAGCCCCTCAAAAATCTCTTCATTATTTTCTGAAAAATTCTGAATTTTTTTGTAACTTCAAAATAAAAGTAAACCAAACTCAACAAAATTGATAGCCACTACTCCTACAAGTGCCTAGAGCCTATATCATGCATCAAACTACTTTTGACCATATAAGTTTGACATGCAAGCTCAAGAAAATGGTCACCTAGACAGCACAAATTTGCAATGAATAAAGCACTAGAACAAAAACTAATTGGACCAATGGAGGAGTCACATACCAAGGAACAATCTCCCCAAGCAGTTTTGTGAGAGGTGCTTTGAGCAAGGAGATCGAAAATGGCAGCAAAATGAGCTTGGACTCAGGTTTGAGTTGGATATTCGTGTTTGTGGGAGGAACAAAGAGTGTGTGGGTGCAGGAATAAGTGGAGGAGGGCCACTGTGGGCCCACGAGGCAGGGGGCACGCCCCTGGCCCTCGTGGCTAGGTGCCAGCTCCTCCTACCGTGTTCTCAGTGCCAAATATTCTCAAATATTCTAGAAAAAATCATATTTAAATTTCAGGGCATTTGGAGAACTTTTATTTTCGAGGTATTTTTATATTGCACGGATAATTCAGATAACAGATGAAAATACTTATTTTTATTTTATTTAATATAAATAACAGAAGGTAGAAAGAGGGTACAGAGAGTTGTGCCTTCTAGTTTCATCCATCTCATGCTCATTAAAAGGAATCCACTAACAAGGTTGATCAAGTCTTGTTAACAAACTCATTCCGAATAACATGGAACCAGAGAAATTTCGAATAACACTATGTTACCTCAACGGGGATATGCACATCCCCAATAATAAGAATATCATATTTCTTCTTGACAGTAGGAAAAGGAAATTCAAAACCTCCAAATATAATCGATGGAATTTTTCCAATAGAGTTGATACTATGAACTTGAGGTTGTTTCCTCGGAAAGTGTACCCTATGCTCATTACCATTAACATGAAAAGTGACATTGCCTTTAGTGCAATCAATAACAGCCCCTGCAGTATTCAAAAAGGGTCTTCCAAGAATAATAGACATACTATCGTCCTCGGGAATATCAAGAATAACAAAGTCCGTTAAAATAGTAATGTTTGCAACTACAACAGGCACATCCTCACAAATAACAACATGTATAGCAGTTGATTTATCAGCCATTTGCAAAGATATTTCCGTAGGTGTCAACTTATTCAAATCAAGTCTACGATATAAAGAGAGAGGCATAATGATACGTCTCCAACGTATCTATAATTTTTGATTGCTCCATGCTATATTATCTACTGTTTTGGGCAATATTGGGCTTTATTATCCACTTTTATATTACTTTTGGGACTAACCTATTAACCGGAGGCCCAGCCCAGATTTGCTGTTTTATGCCTATTTCAGTGTTTTGAAGAAAAGGAATATCAAACGGAGTCGAAACGGAACGAAATCAACTATAGACGTTATTTTTGGAACGAAAGCCACCCGATGGACTTGGACCCTACGTCAAGGAAGGAAGGAGGAGCTCACGAGGGTAGGGGGCGTGCCCCCTGCCTCGTGGGGCCCTCGTGACTCCCCTGACGTACTTCTTCCGCCTATATAAGTCCACGTACCCTAAAACTTCCAGAACGCAGATTAGATCGGGAGTTCCGCCGCCAGAAGCCTCCGTAGCCACCGAAAACCAATCTAGACCCGTTCCGGCACCCTACCGGAGAGGGCCCTCTCCGGTGGCCATCTTCATCATCCCGGTGCTCTCCATGATGAGGAGGGAGTAGTTCTCCCTCGGGGCTGAGGGTATGTACCAGTAGCTATGTGTTTGATCTCTCTCTCTCTCGTGTTCTTGAGGTGATAGGATCTTGATGTATCGCGAGCTTTACTATTATATTTGGATCCTATGATGTTTCTTCCCCCCCCCCCCTCTACTCTCTTGTAATGAATTGAGTTTCCCCTTTGAAGTTATCTTATCGGATTGAGTCTTTAAAGATTTGAGAACACTTGATGTATGTCTTGTCGTGGATATCTGTGGTGACAATGGGATATCACGTGATTCACTTGATGTATGTTTTGGTGATCAACTTGCGGGTTCCGCCCATGAACCTATGCATAGGGGTTGGCACACGTTTTCGTCGTGATTCTCCGGTAGAAACTTTGGGGCACTCTTTGAGGTTCTATGTATTGGTTGAATAGATGAATCTGAGATTGTCTGACGCATATCGTATAATCATACCCATGGATACTTGAGGTGACATTGGAGTATCTAGGTGACATTAGGGTTTTGGTTAATTTGTGTCTTAAGGTGTTATTCTAGTATGAACTCTAGGGCTATTTGTGACACTTATAGGAATAGCCCAACGGATTGATTCGAAAGAATAACTTTGAGGTGGTTCAGTACCCTACCATAATCTCTTCATTCGTTCTCCACTATTAGTGACTTTGGAGTGACTCTTTGTTGCATGTTGAGGGATAGTTATGTGATCCAATTATGCTATTATTGTTGAGAGGACTTGCACTAGTGAAAGTATGAACCCTAGGCCTTGTTTCGTAGCATTGCAATACCGTTTACGCTCACTTTTACCATTAGTTACCTTGCTGTTTTTATATTTTCAGATTACAAAAACCTATATCTACTATCCATATACCACTTGTATCACCATCTCTTCGCCGAACTAGTGCACCTATACAATTTACCATTGTATTGGGTGTGTTGGGGACACAAGAGACTCTTTGTTATTTGGTTGCAGGGTTGCTTGAGAGAGACCATCTTCATCCTACGCCTCCTACGGATTGATAAACCTTAGGTCATCCACTTGAGGGAAATTTGCTATTGTCCTACAAACCTCTGCACTTGGAGGCCTAACAACGTCTACAAGAAGAAGGTTGTGTAGTAGACATCAAGCTCTTTTCTGGCGCCGTTGCCGGGGAGGTTAGCGCTTGAAGGTATATCTTTAGATCTTGCAATCGAGTCTTTTAGTTTCTTGTTTTATCACTAGTTTAGTTTATAAAAGAAAATTATAAAAAAATGGAATTAAGAGTACCTCATATGCTTCATCTTTTTAATATCTATCATGAAAATAAGGATTTCGATAATTGTGCTCAGGTGCTAGAAGAAGAATGCATTAGAATGTTTGGCACTAAATATTTGAATGATGAGCATGATTGCAATGTTGTTAGTATGAATTCCTTGAATATCCATGATGCTAATGATATGCAAAGCCACAAGCTTGGGGAAGCTATGTTTGATGAAGATGATATTTTTTGTCCCCCAAGTTTTGATGAGAAAATTTATTTTGATGAAAGAATGCCTCCTATTTATGATGATTATATTGATGAAAGTGGATTTGGAGAGGTCATGACTTTATTTTGTGATGAATCCACTATTCCGGAAGAGGCTCCAATTGATTATGAGAACAAAGTTGCTATCTATGATGATTATTGAGATGACTTGTATGATATAAAGAATAATGATATCCATGAAACTTGTCATCATGATTTTAGTTTTCAATTGGATTATGCCTCACATGATAATTATTTTGTTGAGTTTGCTCCCACTATTATTCATGAGAAGAATTTTGCTTGTGTGGAGAGTGATAAAATTTATATGCTTGTAGATCATGAAAATAATGCTTTAGGTGCTGGTTATATTGTTGAATTCATTCATGATGCTACTGAAAATTATTATGAGGGAGGAATATATGCTTGTAGGAATTGCAATAATATCAAGTTTCCTCTCTATGTGTTGAAAATCTTGAAGTTATCCTTGTTTTACCTTCCTATGCAAGTTGATACTTGTTCCCATAAGTTGTTTGCTCACAAAATCCCTATGCATAGGAAGTGTGTTAGACTTAAATGTTCTAGTCATATTCTTCATGATGCTCTCTTTATGTTTCAATTCTTATCCTTTATGTGAGGATCATTGAAATCATCATGCCTAGCTAGGGGCGTTCAACGATAGCGCTTGTTCGGAGGCAACCGAATTTTATTTTTATTCCTTGCTTTTTGTTCCTGTTTAGTAATATATAATTCATATATATTCTGTTTAGATGTGGCTTTTGTTGGGGAACGTTGCAGAAAATTAAAATTTTTCCTACGGTTTCACGAAGATCCATCTATGAGTTCATCTAAGCAACGAGTCTAGGGAGAGAGTTTGCATCTACATACCACTTGTAGATCGCGTGCGGAAGCTTGCAAGGTGATGATGTAGTCGTACTCGACGTGATCCAAATCACCGATGACCAGCGCCAAACGGACGGCACCTCCGCGTTCAACACACGTACAGAACAGCCACGTCTCCTCCTTCTTGATCCAGCAAGGAAGGGAGGAGAGGTTGAGGGAGATGGCACCAGCAGCAGCACGACGGCGTGGTGTTGATGGAGCTACAGTACTCCGGCAGAGCTTCGCTAAGCACTATGGAGGTGGAGGAGGTGTTGGGGAGGGAGAAGGAGGCAACCAAAGGCCAGGGCGTTCAGGTATGAAGTCCCTCCTCTCCCCCACTATATATAGGGGTGCCAAGGGGGGGTGGCCGGCCCTAGGAGATCCAATCTCCTAGGGGGTGCGGCGGCCAAGGGGGGTTTTCCCTCCCCCCAAGGCACCTAGGAGGTGCCTTACCCTCCTAGGACTCTTGCCCCCTTAAACCCTAGGCGCATGGGCCTATGTGGGGCTGGTGCCCTTGGCCCATTAGGCCAAGGCGCACCCCCCTACAGCCCATGTGGCCCCCCGGGACAGGTGGACCCACCCGGTGGACCCCCGGGACCCTTCCGGTGGTCCCGGTACAATACCGATAACCCCGAAACTTGTCCCGATGCCCGAAACAGGACTTCCCATATATAAATCTTTACCTCCGGACCATTCCGGAACTCCTCGTGACGTCCGGGATCTCATCCGGGACTCCGAACAACATTCGGGTTACTGCATATACATATCCCTATAACCCTAGCGTAACTGAACCTTAAGTGTGTAGACCCTACGGGTTCGGGAGACATGCAGACATGACCGAGACTCTCTCAGTCAATAACCATCAGCGGGATCTGGATACCCATGATGGCTCCCACATGCTCCTCGATGTTGTCATCGGATGAACCACTATGTCGAGGATTCGATCAAACCCTGTATGCAATTCCCTTTGTCAATCGGTACGTTACTTGCCCGAGACTCGATCGTCGGTATCCCAATACCTTGTTCAGTCTCGTTACCGGCAAGTCACTTTACTCGTACCGTAATGCATGATCCCGTGTCCAACACCTTGGTCACATTGAGCTCAATATGATGATGCATTACCGAGTGGGCCCAGAGATACCTCTCCGTCATACGGAGTGACAAATCCCAGTCTCGATCCGTGTCAACCCAACAGCTACTTTCGGAGATACCTGTAATGCACCTTTATAGTCACCCAGTTACGTTGTGACGTTTGGTACACCCAAGGCACTCTTACGGTATCCGGGAGTTACACGATCTCATGGTCGAAGGAAGAGATACTTGACACTTGCAAAGCTCTAGCAAAACGAACTACACGATCTTTTATGCTATGCTTAGGATTGGGTCTTGTCCATCACATCATTCTCCTAATGATGTGATCCCGTTATCAACGACATCCAATGTCCATAGTCAGGAAACCATGACTATCTGTTGATCACAACGAGCTGGTCAACTAGAGGCTTACCAGGGACATTGTGTGGTCTAAGTATTCACACGTGTATTACGATTTCCGGATAATACAGTTATAGCATGAATAAAAGACAATTATCATGAACAATGAAATATAATAATACTTTTATTATTGCCTCTAGGGCATATTTCCAACAGTCTCCCACTTGCACTAGAGTCACTAATCTAGTTACATTGTGATGAATCGAACACCCATAGAGTTCTGGTGTTGATCATGTTTTGCACGCGAGAGAGGTTTAGTCAGCGGATCTGCGACATTCAGATCCGTGTGCACTTTGCAAATCTCTATGTCTCCATCTTGAACATTTTCACGGATGGAGTTGAAACGACGCTTGATGTGCCTGGTCTTCTTGTGAAACCTGGGCTCCTTTGCGAGGGCAATAGCTCCAGTGTTGTCACAGAAGAGTTTGATCGGCCCCGACGCATTGGGTATGACTCCTAGGTCGGTGATGAACTCCTTCACCCAAATCGCTTCATGTGCTGCCTCCGAGGCTGCCATGTACTCCGCTTCACACGTAGATCCCGCCACGACGCTCTGCTTGCAGCTGCACCAGCTTACTGCTCCACCATTCAACATATACACGTATCCGGTTTGTGACTTAGAGTCATCCAGATCTGAGTCGAAGCTAGCGTCGACGTAACCCTTTACGACGAGCTCTTCGTCTCCTCCATAAACGAGAAACATGTCCTTTGTCCTTTTCAGGTACTTCAGGATATTCTTGACCGCTGTCCAGTGTTCCTTGCCGGGATTACTTTGGTATCTTGCTACCAAACTTACGGCAAGGTTTACATCGGGTCTGGTACACAGCATGGCATACATAATAGATCCTATGGCTGAAGCATAGGGGATGACACTCATCTCTTCTTTATCTTTTGCCGTGGTCGGTGACTGAGCTGAGCTCAGTCTCATACCTTGTAACATAGGCAAGAACCCCTTCTTGGACTGATCCATTCTGAATCTCTTCAAAATCTTATCAAGGTATGTGCTTTGTGAAAGACCTATGAGGCGTCTCGATCTATCTCTATAGATCTTGATGCCTAATATATAAGCAGCTTCTCCAAGGTCCTTCATTGAAAAACACTTATTCAAGTAGGCCTTAATGCTGTCCAGAAATTCTATATTATTTCCCATCAGGAGTATGTCATCTACATATAATATGAGAAATGCTACAGAGCTCCCACTCACTTTCTTGTAAACGCAGGCTTCTCCATAAGTCTGCATAAACCCAAACGCTTTGATCATCTCATCAAAGCGAATGTTCCAACTCCGAGATGCTTGCACCAGTCCATAAATGGATCGCTGGAGCTTGCATACTTTGTTAGCGTTCCGAGGATCGACAAAACCTTCCGGCTGCATCATATACAGTTCTTCCTTAAGATGCCCGTTAAGGAATGCTGTTTTGACGTCCATCTGCCATATCTCATAATCATAGTATGCGGCAATTGCTAACATGATTCGGACGGACTTTAGCTTCGCTACGGGAGAGAATGTCTCGTCGTAGTCAATCCCTTGAACCTGTCGATAACCCTTAGCGACAAGTCGAGCTTTATAGATGGTAACATTACCATCCGCGTCCGTCTTCTTCTTAAAGATCCATTTGTTTTCTATCGCTCGCCGATCATCGGGCAAGTCTGTCAAAGTCCATACTTTGTTTTCATACATGGATTCTATCTCGGATTTCATGGCTTCAAGCCATTTGTTGGAATCCGGGCCCGCCATTGCTTCTTCATAGTTCGAAGGTTCATTGTTGTCTAACAACATGATTTCCAGGACAGGGTTGCCGTACCACTCTGGTGCGGAACGTGTCCTTGTGGACCTACGAAGTTCAGCAGTAACTTGATCCGAAGTACTTTGATCATTATCATGGTTTTCCTCTTCAGTTGGTGTGGGCATCACAGGAACGGTTTCCTGTGCTGCGTCACTATCCCGCTCAAGAGGTAGTACTTCATCGAGTTCTACTTTCCTCCCACTTACTTCTTTCGAGAGAAACTCTTTTTCCAGAAAGCATCCGTTCTTGGCAACAAAGATCTTGCCTTCGGATCTTAAGTAGAAGGTATACCCTATAGTTTCCTTAGGGTATCCTATGAATACGCATTTTTCCGACTTGGGTTCGAGCTTTTCAGGTTGAAGTTTCTTGACATAAGCTTCGCATCCCCAAACTTTTAGAAACGACAGCTTAGGTTTCTTTCCAAACCATAATTCATACGGTGTCGTCTCAACGGATTTAGACGGTGCCCTATTTAAAGTGAATGTAGCTGTCTCTAGAGCGTATCCCCAAAATGATAGCGGTAAATCGGTAAGAGACATCATAGACCGCACCATATCCAATAGAGTGCGATTACGACGTTCGGACACACCGTTTCGCTGAGGTGTTCCAGGCGGCGTGAGCTGTGAAACGATTCCACATTTCTTTAAGTGTGTACCAAATTCGTGACTTAAGTATTCTCCTCCACGATCTGATCGTAAGAATTTTATCTTTCGGTCACGTTGATTCTCCACCTCATTCTGAAATTCCTTGAACTTTTCAAAGGTCTCAGACTTGTGTTTCATTAAGTAGACATACCCATATCTACTCAAGTCATCTGTGAGAGTGAGAACATAACGATATCCTCCGCGAGCCTCAACGCTCATTGGACCGCACACATCGGTATGTATGATTTCCAACAAGTTGGTTGCTCGCTCCATTGTTCCGGAGAACGGAGTCTTGGTCATTTTACCTAAGAGGCATGGTTCGCACGTGTCAAACGATTCATAATCAAGAGACTCTAAAAGTCCATCGGCATGGAGCTTCTTCATGCGCTTGACACCAATGTGACCAAGGCGGCAGTGCCACAAGTATGTGGGACTATCGTTATCAACTTTAAATCTTTTGGCATCTACACTATGAACATGTGTAATATTACGCTCGAGATTCATTAAGAATAAACCATTGACCATCGGAGCATGACCATAAAACATATCTCTCATATAAATCGAACAACCATTATTCTCAGACTTAAATGAGTAGCCATCTCGTATTAAACGAGATCCAGATACAATGTTCATGCTCAAACTTGGCACTAAATAACAATTATTAAGGTTCAAAACTAATCCCGTAGGTAAATGTAGAGGCAGCGTGCCGACGGCGATCACATCGACTCTGGAACCATTCCCGACGCGCATCGTCACCTCGTCCTTCGCCAGTCTCCGTTTATTCCGCAGCTCCTGCTGTGAGTTACAAATATGAGCAACGGCACCGGTATCAAATACCCAGGAGTTACTACGAGTACTGGTAAGGTACACATCAATCACATGTATATCAAATATACCTTTGGTGTTGCCGGCCTTCTTATCCGCTAAGTATTTGGGGCAGTTCCGCTTCCAGTGACCCTTCCCCTTGCAATAAAAGCACTCAGTCTCAGGCTTGGGTCCATTCTTTGACTTCTTCCCGGTAACTGGCTTACCAGGCGCGGCAACATCTTTGCCGTCCTTCTTGAAGTTCTTCTTACCCTTGCCCTTCTTGAACTTAGTGGTCTTATTGACCATCAACACTTGATGTTCTTTCTTGATTTCAGCCTCTGCTGACTTCAGCATCGAGAACACTTCAGGAATGGTCTTTTCCATTCCCTGCATGTTGTAGTTCATCACAAAGCTCTTGTAGCTTGGTGGGAGCGACTGGAGGATTCTGTCAATGACCGCCTCATCTGGGAGGTTAATGTTCAGCTGGGTCATACGGTTGTGCAACCCAGACATCTTCAGGATGTGCTCACTGACAGAACTGTTCTCCTCCATCTTACAACTGTAGAACTTGTCGGAGACATCATATCTCTCGACCCGGGCATGAGCTTGAAAAACTAGTTTCAGCTCTTCGAACATCTCATATGCTCCGTGATGCTCAAAACGCTTTTGGAGCCCCGGTTCTAAGCTGTAAAGCATGCCGCACTGAACGAGGGAGTAATCATCAGCGCGAGACTGCCAAGCATTCATAATGTCTTGGTTCTCTGGGACGGGAGCGTCACCTAGCGGTCCTTCTAGGACATATTGTTTCCTGGCAGCTATGAGGATGATCCTCAGGTTCCGGACCCAGTCCGTATAGTTGCTGCCATCATCTTTCAGCTTGGTTTTCTCTAGGAACGCGTTGAAGTTCATGTTGACATTAGCGTTGGCCATTGATCTACAAGACATATTTGCAAAGGTTTTAGACTAAGTTCATGATAATAAAGTTCTAATCAAATTATGAACTCCCACTTAGATTAGACATCCCTTTAGTCATCTAAGTGTTACACGATCCGAGTCGACTAGGCCGTGTCCGATCATCACGTGAGACGGACTAGTCATCGTCGGTGAACATTTTCATGTTGATCGTATCTTCCATACGACTCGTGTTCGACCTTTCGGTCTCCGTGTTCCGAGGCCATGTCTGCACATGCTAGGCTCGTCAAGTTAACCCTAAGTGTTTTCGCTGTGTAAAACTGTCTTACACCCGTTGTATGTGAACGTAAGAATCCATCACACCCGATCATCACGTGGTGCTTAGAAACGACGAACTGTAGCAACGGTGCACAGTTAGGGGAGAACACTTCTTGAAATTTTATAAGGGATCATCTTATTTACTACCGTCGTCCTAAGTAAACAAGATGCATAATACATAATAAACATCACATGCAATTATATAGTTGTGACATGATATGGCCAATATCATATAGCTCCATTGATCTTCATCTTCGGGGCTCCATGATCATCTTGTCACCGGCTTGACACCATGATCTCCATCATCATGATCTCCATCATCGTGTCTTCATGAAGTTGTCACGCCAACGACTACTTCTACTTCTATGACTAACGTTTAGCAATAAAGTAAAGTAGTTTACATGGCGTTATTCAATGACACGCAGGTCATACAAAAAATAATGACAACTCCTATGGCTCCTGCCGGTTGTCATACTCATCGACATGCAAGTCGTGAATCCTATTACAAAGAACATGATCTCATACATCACAATTCATCATTCATCACAACTTCTGGCCATATCACATCACATGATCAATCGCTGCAAAAACAAGTTAGACGTCCTCTAATTGTTGTTGCATCTTTTACGTGGCTGCAATTGGGTTCTAGCAAGAACGTTTTCTTACCTACGAATCACCACAACGTGATTTTGTCAACTTCTATTTACCCTTCATAAGGGCCCTGTTCATCGATTCCGCTCCAACTAAGGTGGGAGAGACAGACACCCGCCAGCCACCTTATGCAACTTGTGCATGTCAGTCGGTGGAACCGGTCTCACGTAAGAGTACGTGTAAGGTTGGTCCGGGCCGCTTCATCCCACAATACCGTTGAGCAAGAAAAGACTAGTAGAGGCAAGTAAGATGACAAAATCCACGCCCACAACAAAGTTGTGTTCTACTCGTGCAAAGAGAACTACGCATAGACCTAGCTCTGATACCACTGTTGGGGAACGTTGCAGAAAATTAAAATTTTTCCTACGGTTTCACCAAGATCCATCTATGAGTTCATCTAAGCAACGAGTCTAGGGAGAGAGTTTGCATCTACATACCACTTGTAGATCGCGTGCGGAAGCTTGCAAGGTGATGATGTAGTCGTACTCGACGTGATCCAAATCACCGATGACCAGCGCCAAACGGACGGCACCTCCGCGTTCAACACACGTACGGAACAGCCACGTCTCCTCCTTCTTGATCCAGCAAGGAAGGGAGGAGAGGTTGAGGGAGATGGCACCAGCAGCAGCACGACGGCGTGGTGTTGATGGAGCTGCAGTACTCCGGCAGAGCTTCGCTAAGCACTATGGAGGTGGAGGAGGTGTTGGGGAGGGAGAAGGAGGCAACCAAAGGCCAGGGCGTTCAGGTATGAAGTCCCTCCTCTCCCCCACTATATATAGGGGTGCCAAGGGGGGTGGCCGGCCCTAGGAGATCCAATCTCCTAGGGGGTGCGGCGGCCAAGGGGGGTTTTCCCTCCCCCCAAGGCACCTAGGAGGTGCCTTACCCTCCTAGGACTCTTGCCCCCTTAAACCCTAGGCGCATGGGCCTATGTGGGGCTGGTGCCCTTGGCCCATTAGGCCAAGGCGCACCCCCCTACAGCCCATGTGGCCCCCCGGGACAGGTGGACCCACCCGGTGGACCCCCGGGACCCTTCCGGTGGTCCCGGTACAATACCGATAACCCCGAAACTTGTCCCGATGCCCGAAACAGGACTTCCCATATATAAATCTTTACCTCCGGACCATTCCGGAACTCCTCGTGACGTCCGGGATCTCATCCGGGACTCCGAACAACATTCGGGTTACTGCATATACATATCCCTATAACCCTAGCGTAACTGAACCTTAAGTGTGTAGACCCTACGGGTTCGGGAGACATGCAGACATGACCGAGACTCTCTCAGTCAATAACCATCAGCGGGATCTGGATACCCATGATGGCTCCCACATGCTCCTCGATGTTGTCATCGGATGAACCACTATGTCGAGGATTCGATCAAACCCTGTATGCAATTCCCTTTGTCAATCGGTACGTTACTTGCCCGAGACTCGATCGTCGGTATCCCAATACCTTGTTCAGTCTCGTTACCGGCAAGTCACTTTACTCGTACCGTAATGCATGATCCCGTGTCCAACACCTTGGTCACATTGAGCTCAATATGATGATGCATTACCGAGTGGGCCCAGAGATACCTCTCCGTCATACGGAGTGACAAATCCCAGTCTCGATCCGTGTCAACCCAACAGCTACTTTCGGAGATACCTGTAATGCACCTTTATAGTCACCCAGTTACGTTGTGACGTTTGGTACACCCAAGGCACTCTTACGGTATCCGGGAGTTACACGATCTCATGGTCGAAGGAAGAGATACTTGACACTTGCAAAGCTCTAGCAAAACGAACTACACGATCTTTTATGCTATGCTTAGGATTGGGTCTTGTCCATCACATCATTCTCCTAATGATGTGATCCCGTTATCAACGACATCCAATGTCCATAGTCAGGAAACCATGACTATCTGTTGATCACAACGAGCTGGTCAACTAGAGGCTTACCAGGGACATAGTGTGGTCTAAGTATTCACACGTGTATTACGATTTCCGGATAATACAGTTATAGCATGAATAAAAGACAATTATCATGAACAATGAAATATAATAATACTTTTATTATTGCCTCTAGGGAATATTTCCAACAGTTTTATGTGTTTAATTAGTGTTTGTGCCAAGTAGAACCGTTGGGAAGACTTGGGGAAAGTCTTGTTGATCTTGCTGTAAAAAACAGAAACTTTAGCGCTCACAAGAATTGCTGCCATTTTTATTTGGGAAGTGCTATTGAGTTAATTCTTTTTTCAGATGATTAATAGATAAATTCCTCACGTCCATAAATTTATTTGATAATTTTATGAGTTCCAGAAGTATACGTTTGATCCAGATTACTACAGACTGTTCTGTTTTTGACAGATTCTGTTTTTCGTGTGTTGTTTGCTTATTTTGATGAATCTATGGCTAGTAAAATAATTTATAAACCATAGAGAAGTTGGAATACAGTAGGTTTAACAAAAATATAAATAAATAATGAGTTCATTACAGTACCTTGAAGTGGTGTTTTGTTTTCTGTCGCTAACGGAGCTTACGAGTTTTCTGTTAAGTTTTGTGTTGTGAAGTTTTCAAGTTTTGGGTAAGGATTCGATGGACTATGGAATAAGGAGTGGCAAGATCATAAGCTTGGGGATTCCCAAGGCACCTCAAGGTAATATTTAAGGATATCCAAGAGCCTAAGCTTGGGGATGCCCCGGAAGTCATCCCCTCTTTCGTCTTCGTTCATCGGTAACTTTAGTTGGAGCTATATTTTTATTTGCCACATGATATGTGTTTTGCTTGGAGCGTCATTTCATTTTTTTGCTTCTTGTTTAAATAAAATACCAAGATCTGAAATTATTAAATGTTAGAGAGTCTTCACATAGTTGCATAATTATTCGACTACTCATTGATCTTCACTTATATCTTCCGGAGTAGTTTATTGTTGCTCTAGTGCTTCACTTATATCCTTTTAGAGCACGGTGGTGGTATTATAGAAATAGATGAACTCTCATGCTTCACTTATATCATTTTGAGAGTTTTTAAATAGCATGGTAATTTTCTTAAATAATCCTAATATGTTAGGCATCCAAGATTAGTAAAAACTTTCATATAGAGTATTGAATACTAAGAGAAGTTTGATGCTTGATGATTGTTTTGAGATATGGAGGTAATAATATCAAAGTCGTGCTAGTTGAGTAGTTGTTAATTTTGGAAATGCTTGTGTTGAAGTTTGCAAGTCCCGTAGCATGCACGTATGGTAAACGTTGTGTAACTAATTTGAAACATGAGGTGTTATTTGATTGTCTTCCTTATGAGTGGCGGTCGGGGACGAGCGATGGTCTTTTCCTACCAATCTATCCCCCTAGGAGCATGCGCGTAGTGCCGAGGTTTTTGATGACTTGTAGATTTTTGCAATAAGTATGTGAGTTCTTTATGACTAATGTTGAGTCCATGGATTATACGCACTCTCACCCTTCCATCATTGCTAGCCTCTTCGGTACCGTGCATTGCCCTTTCTCACATTGAGAGTTGGTGCAAACTTCGCCGGTGTATCCAAACCCCGTGATTGATACGCTCTTTCACACATAAACCTCCTTATATCTTCCTCAAAACAGCCACCATACCTACCTATTATGGCATTTCCATAGCCATTCCGAGATATATTGCCATGCAACTTTCCACCGTTCCGTTTATTATGACACGCATGATCATTGTCATATTGCTTTGCATGACCATGTAGTTGACATCGTATTTGTGGCAAAGCCACTGCTCATAATTTTTCATACATGTCACTCTTGATTCATCACAATCCCGGTACACCGCCGAAGGCATTCATATAGAGTCATACTTTGTTCTAGTATCGAGTTGTAATCATTGAGTTGTAAATAAATAGAAGTGTGATGATCATCATTTTCTAGAGCATTGTCCCAAGTGAGGAATAAAAAAGAGAAAGGCCATAAAAAAGAGAAGGGCCAAAAAAAGGGAAAAAAAGAAAAAGGCCATAAAAAAGAGAAGGCCAAAAAAATGAGAGAAAAAGAGAGAAGGGACAACGCTACTATCCTTTGCCACACTTGTGCTTCAAAGTAGCAGCATAATCTTCATGATAGAGAGTCTCTTGTTTTGTCACTTTCATATACTAGTGGGAATTTTTCATTATAGAACTTGGCTTTTATATTCCAACAATGGGCCTCCTCAAGTGCCCTAGGTCTTCGTGAGCAAGCAAGTTGGATGCACACCCACTTAATTTCTAGCTTTCATACATTTATAGCTATAGTGCATCCATTGCATGGCAATCCCTACTCACTCACATTGATATCTATTGATGGGCATCTCCATAGCCCGTTGATACGCCTAGTCGATGTGAGACTATCTTCTCCCTTTTTATCCTCTCCACAACCACCATCCTATTCCACCTATAGTGCTATGTCCATGGCTCACGCTCATGTATTGCGTGAAGATTAAAAAAGTTTGAGAACATCAAAAGTATGAAACAATTGCTTGGCTTGTTACTGGGGTTGTGCATGATTTAAATATTTTGTGTGGTGAATATAGAGCATAGCCAGACTATATGATTTTGTAGGGATAGCTTTCTTTGGCCATGTTATTTTGAGAAGACATAATTGCTTAGTTAGTATGCTTGAATTATTATTATTTCTATGTCAATATGAACTTTTGTCTTGAATCTTATGGATCTGAATATTCATATCACAAGTAAGAAGAATTACATTGAAATTATGCCAACTAGCATTCCACATCAAAAAATATCTTTTTTTTATCATTTACCTACTCGAGGACGAGCAGTAATTATGCTTGGGGATGCTTGATACGTCTCCAACGTATCTATAATTTTTGATTGCTCCATGCTATATTATCTACTGTTTTGGGCAATATTGGGCTTTATTATCCACTTTTATATTACTTTTGGGACTAACCTATTAACCGGAGGCCCAGCCCAGATTTGTTGTTTTATGCCTATTTCAGTGTTTCGAAGAAAAGGAATATCAAACAGAGTCCAAACGAAACGAAATCAACTAGAGAAGTTATTTTTGGAACGAAAGCCACCCGATGGACTTGGACCCTACGTCAACGAAGGAAGGAGGAGCTCACGAGGGTAGGGGCGCCCCCCTGCCTCGTGGGGCCCTCGTGACTCCCCTGACGTACTTCTTCCGCCTATATAACTCCATGTACCCTAAAACTTCCAGAACGCAGATTACTTCGGGAGTTCCGCCACCAGAAGCCTCCGTAGCCACCGAAAACCAATCTAGACCCGTTCCGGCACCCTGCCGGAGGGGGCAATCCCTCTCCGGTGGTCATCTTCATCATCCCGGTGCTCTCCATGACAAGGAGGGAGTAGTTCTCCCTCGGGGCTGAGGGTATGTACCAGTAGCTATGTGTTTGATCTCTCTCTCTCTCTCTCTCTCTCTTGTGTTCTTGAGGTGATACGATCTTGATGTATTGCGAGCTTTGCTATTATATTTGGATCCTATGATGTTTCTTCCCCCCTCTACTCTCTTGTAATGAATTGAGTTTCCCCTTTGAAGTTATCTTATCGGATTGAGTCTTTAAAGATTTGAGAACACTTGATGTATGTCTTGTCGTGGATATCTGTGGTGACAATGGGATATCACGTGATTCACTTGATGTATGTTTTGGTGATCAACTTGCGGGTTCCGCCCATAAACCTATGCATAGGGGTTGGCACACGTTTTCGTCGTGATTCTCCGGTAGAAACTTTGGGGCACTCTTTGAGGTTCTATGTGTTGGTTGAATAGATGAATCTAAGATTGTGTGACGCATATCATATAATCATACCCATGGATACTTGAGGTGACATTGGAGTATCTAGGTGACATTAGGGTTTTGGTTGATTTGTGTCTTAAGGTGTTATTCTAGTACGAACTCTAGGGATGTTTGTGACACTTATAGGAATAGCCCAACGGATTGATTCGAAAGAATAACTTTGAGGTGGTTCTGTACCCTACCATAATCTCTTCGTTCGTTCTCCACTATTAGTGACTTTGGAGTGACTCTTTGTTGCATGTTGACGGATGGTTATGTGATCCAATTATGCTATTATTGTTGAGAGGACTTGCACTAGTGAAAGTATGAACCCTAGGCCTTGTTTCCTAGCATTATTAATACCGTTTACGCTCACTTTTACCATTAGTTACCTTGCTGTTTTTATATTTTCAGATTACAAAAACCTATATCTACTATCCATATACCACTTGTATCACCATCTCTTTGCCGAACTAGTGCACCTATACAATTTATCATTGTATTGGGTGTGTTGGGGACACAAGAAACTCTTTGTTATTTGGTTGCAGAGTTGCTTGAGAGAGACCATCTTCATCCTACGCCTCCTACGGATTGATAAACCTTAGGTCATCCACTTGAGGGAAATTTGCTACTGTCCTACAAACCTCTGCACTTGGAGGCCTAACAACGTCTACAAGAAGAAGGTTGTGTAGTAGACATCAAGCTCTTTTCTGGCGCCGTTGTCGGGGAGGTTTGCGATTGAAGGTATATCTTTAGATCTTGCAATCGAGTCTTTTAGTTTCTTGTTTTATCACTAGTTTAGTTTATAAAAGAAAATTATAAAAAATGGAATTAAGAGTACCTCATATGCTTCATCTTTTTAATATCTATCATGAAAATAAGGTTTCCGATAATTGTGCTTAGGTGCTAGAAGAAGAATGCATTAGAATGTTTGGCACTAAATATTTGAATGATGAGCATGATTGCAATGTTGTTAGTATGAATTCCTTGAATATCCATGATGCTAATGATATGCAAAGCCACAAGCTTGGGGAAGCTATGTTTGATGAAGATGATATTTTTTGTCCCCCAAGTTTTGATGAGCAAATGTATTTTGATGAAATCATGCCTCCTATTTATGATGATTATATTGATGAAATTGGATTTGGAGAGGTCATGACTTTATTTTGTGATGAATCCACTATTCCGGAAGAGGTTCCAATTGATTATGAGAACAAAGTTGCTATCTATGATGATTATCGTGATGACTTGTATGATATAAAGAATAATGATATCCATAAAACTTGTCATCATGATTTTAGTTTTCAATTGGATTATGCCTCACATGATAATTATTTTGTTGAGTTTGCTCCCACTATTATTCATGAGAAGAATTTTTCTTGTGTGGAGAGTGATAAAATTTATATGCTTGTAGATCATGAAAATAATGCTTTAGGTGCTGGTTATATTGTTGAATTCATTCATTATGCTACTTAAAATTATTATGAGGGAGGAATATATGCTTGTAGGAATTGCAATAATATCAAGTTTCCTCTCTATGTGTTGAAAATCTTGAAGTTATCCTTGTTTTACCTTCCTATGCAAGTTGCAAGTTGATACTTGTTCCCATAAGTTGTTTGCTCACAAAATCCCTATGCATAGGAAGTGTGTTAGACTTAAATGTGCTAGTCATATTCTTCATGATGCTCTGTTTATGTTTCAATTCTTATCCTTTATGTGAGCATCATTGAAATCATCTTGCCTAGCTAGGGGCGTTCAACGATAGCGCTTGTTCGGAGGCAACCCAATTTTATTTTTATTTCTTGCTTTTTGTTCCTGTTTAGTAATATATAATTCATCTAGCTTCTGTTTAGATGTGGTTTTATGTGTTTAGTTAGTGTTTGTGCCAAGTAGAACCGTTGGGAAGACTTGGGGAAAGTCTTGTTGATCTTGCTGTAAAAAACAGAAACTTTAGCGCTCACGAGAATTGCTGCCATTTTTATTTGGAAAGTGCTATTGAGTTAATTCTTTTTGCAGATGATTAATAGATAAATTCCTCACGTCAATAAATTTATTTTATAATTTTATGAGTTCCATAAGTATACGTTTGATCCAGATTACTACAGACTGTTCTGTTTTTGACAGATTCTGTTTTTCGTGTGTTGTTTGCTTATTTTGATGAATCTATGGCTAGTAAAATAATTTATAAACCATAGAGAAGTTGGAATTATAAAATATATCAGTTAGTCCATTATAAAAGATATCAAGTATTTCATTTTTCTTAAGAGGATGATCAGGCAAAGCATTAAGTAATTGGAGAAGCCTCCCCCAAGCTTGTGGGAGACTCTCTTCTTCAATTTGCACAAAATTATATATATCCCTTAAAGCAGCCTGTTTCTTATGAGCAGGGAAATATTTAGTAGAGAAGTAATAAATCATATCTTAGCATCACCCTTTAATGAGAACAGAAATATTTGAAGGATATAAAAGTAACGAGTTCTCTCATCATTAGTGAACAAGGTGGCTATATCGTTTAATTTAGTAAGATGTGCCACAACAGTTTTAGATTCATAGCCATGAAAAGGATCAGATTCAACCAAAGTAATTATATCAGGATCAACAGGGAATTCATAATCCTTATCAGTAAGAAAGATAGGTGAAGTAGCAAAAGTAGGGTCAGGTTTCATCCTAGCATTTAGAGATTGCTTATTCCATTTAGCTAATAACCTCTTAGGTTCATAACTATCTTTGCAAGCTAAAATAGCTAAAGAATTTTCTTTATCAAAAACATAACCCTTAGGAATAACGGGCAAGTCTTCATCATCACTTTCATCAATATTATCAGATTCAATATTTTCATTCTCTCTAACCCTAGCAAGTTGTTCATCAAGAAATTCACCAAGTGGCACAGTAGTATCAAGCATAGAAGTAGTTTCATCATAAGTATCATGAATAGCAGAAGTGGCATCATCAATGACATGCGACATATCAAAACGAATAGCAGAAGCAGGTTTAGGTGTCGCAAGCTTACTCAAAACAGAAGGTGAATCAAGTGCAGAGCTAGATAGCAGTTCCTTACCTTCCCTCATAGTTGAGGGATAAATCTTGGTTTTTGGATCTCTCAAGTTCTTCATAATGATAAGCAGATATAAATCCCAAGTGACTCAAAGAATAGAGCTATGCTCCCCGGCAACAGCGCCAGAAAATAGTCTTGATAACCCACAAGTATAGGGGATCGCAACAGTTTTCGAGGGTAGAGTATTCAACCCAAATTTATTGATTCGACACAAGGGGAGCCAAAGAATATTCTTAAGTATTAACAGCTGAGTTATCAATTCAGCCACACCTAGAAACTTAATATCTGCAGAAAAGTATTTAGTAGCAAAGTAATATGATAGTAGTGGTAATGGTAGGAAAAGGTAACGGTAGAAAAAGTAATATTTTTGGTATTTTGTAGTGATGATAGCAATAGCAACGGAAAAGTAAATAAGCAAAGAACAATGTATGGAAAGCTCATAGGCAATGGATCGGTGATGGAGAATTATGCCGGATGCGGTTCATCATGTAACAATCATAACATAGGGTGACACAGAACTAGCTCTAGTTCATCAATGTAATGTAGGCATGTATTCCGAATATAGTCATACGTGCTTATGGAAAAGAACTTGCATGACATCTTTTGTTCTACCCTCCCGTGGCAGCGGGGTCCTAATGGAAACTAAGGGATATTAAGGCCTCCTTTTAATAGAGTACCGGAACAAAGCATTAGCACATAGTGAATACATGAAATCCTCAAACTATGGTCATCACCGGTAAGTATCCCGATTATTGTCACTTCGGTGTTAACGGATCATAACACATAATAGGTGACTATAGACTTGCAAGACAGGATCAAGAACTCTCATATATTGATGAAAACATAATAGGTTCAGATCTGAAATCATGGCACTTGGGCCCTGGTGACAAGCATTAAGCATAGCAAAGTCATAGCAACATCAATCTCAGAACATAGTGGATACTAGGGATCAAACTCTAACAAAACTAACTCGATTACATGATAGATCTCATCCAACCCATCACCGTCCAGCAAGCCTACGATGGAATTACTCACGCACGGCGGTGAGCATCATGAAATTGGTGATGGAGGATGGTTGATGATGACGATGGCGACGGATTCCCCTCTCCGGAGCCCCGAACGAACTCTAGATCAGCCCTCCCGAGAGGTTTTAGGGCTTGGCGGCGGCTTCGTATCGTAAAATGCGATGAATCCTTCTCTCTGATTTTTTTCTCCCCGAAAGAAAATATATAGAGTTGGAGTTGAGGTCGGAGTAGCTCCAGGGGGCCACGAGGTAGGGGGCGCGCCCCCACCCTCGTGGACAGGTGGTGGGCCCCCTGGTCTTCATCTTTTGCAAGGATTTTTTATTATTTCCGAATAGATGTTCCGTGAAGTTTCAGGTCATTCCGAGAACTTTTGTTTCTGCACATAAATAACACCATAGCAATTCTGCTGAAAACAGCGTCAGTCCGGGTTAGTTCCATTCAAATCATGCAAGTTAGAGTCCAAAACAAGGGCAAAAGTGTTTGGAAAAGTAGATACGACGGAGACGTACCAGTGCACTAAACTATCAAGTAGTTATCATACCGAGCTTTTGTCAAAACGTTCAAAATGTCTGCATCTGCTCCTGCAATAGTTCTATCACCTAGCGGTGCATCAAGGACATAATACTTCTGTGCAGCAATGAGGATAATCCTCATATCATGGAGCTAGTCCACATCTTTGCTACTAACATCTTTCAACTTATTTTTCTCTAGGAACATATCAAAAATAAAATAGGGGAGCTAAACGCGAGCTATTGATCTACAACATAGATATGCTAATACTACCAGGACTAAGTTCATGATAAATTAAAGTTCAATTAATCATATTACTAAAGAACTCCCACTTAGATAGACATCCCTCTAATCATCTAAGTGATCACGTGATCCATATCAACTAAACCATGTCCGATCATCACGTGAGATGGAGTAGTTTTCAATGGTGAACATCACTATGTTGATCATATCTACTATATGATTCACGCTCGACCTTTCGATTTCAGGTGTTCCGAGGCCATATCTGCATATGCTAGGCTCGTCAAGTTTAATCTGAGTATTCTGCGTGTGCAAAATTGGCTTGCACCCGTTGTAGATGGACGTAGAGCTTATCACACCCGATCATCACGTGGTGTCTCGGCACGACGAACTTTGGCAACGGTGCATACTCAGGGAGAACACTTTTATCTTGAAATTTAGTGAGAGATCATCTTATAATGCTACCGTCGATCTAAGCTAAATAAGATGCATAAAAGATAAACATCACATGCAATCAATATAAGTGATATGATATGGCCATCATCATGTTGTGCTTATGATCTCCATCTCCGAAGCACCGTCATGATCACCATCGTCACTGGCGCGACACCTTGATCTCCATCGTAGCATCGTTTTCGTCTCGCCAACTATTGCTTCTACGACTATCGCTACCGCTTAGTGATAAAGTAAAGCAATTACAGGGCGATTGCATTGCATACAATAAAGCGACAACCATATGGCTCCTTCCAGTTGCCGATAACTCGGTTACAAAACATGATCATCTCATACAACAAAATATAGCATCATGTCTTGACCATATCACATCACAACATGCCCTGCAAAAACAAGTTAGACGTCCTCTACTTCGTTGTTGCAAGTTTTACGTGGCTGCTATGGGCTGAGCAAGAACCGTTCTTACCTCGCATCAAAACCACAACGATAGTTTGTCAAGTTAGTGTTGTTTTAACCTTCTCAAGGACCGGGCATAGCCACACTCGGTTCAACTAAAGTTGGAGAAACTGACACCCGCCAGCCACCTGTGTGCAAAGCACGTCGGTAGAACCAGTCTCGCGTAAGCGTACGCGTAATGTCGGTCTGGGCCGCTTCATCCAACAATATCGCCGAACCAAAGTATGACATGTTGGTAAGCAATATGACTTGTATCGCCCACAACTCACTTGTGTTCTACTCGTGCATATAACATCTACGCATAAACCAGGCTCGGATGCCACTGTTGGGGAACGTAGTAATTTCAAAAAAATTCCTACGCACACGCAAGATCATGGTGATGCATAGCAACGAGAGGGGAGAGTATGTCTACGTACCCTCGTAGACCAAAAGCGGAAGCATTTATCAACGCGGTTGATGTAGTCATACACCTTCACAATCCGTCCCGATCAAGTACCGAACGTACGGCACCTCCGCGTTCAGCAGACGTTCAGCTCGATGACGTCCTCGCGTTCTCGATTCAGCAAGAGGGGCGAAGTAGTAGATGAGTTCCAGCAGCACGACAGCGTGGTGACGGTGTTGGTGAAGAACAATCTTCGCAGGGCTCCGCCTAAGCACTACGAAAACTATGACAGAGGATAAACTAGAGGGGACGGGGTTGCTGGCACACGTCTTGGTGTTTCTTGATATGTCTTGGGTGCTAACCCTACCCCTCTATTTATATGTTGAGCCTTGGGGTTGAAACTTGGAGTACAAGCCTCCACAAAGTTGGTTTCACCCGAAAAGCAAGAGTCCTTCTCGGTCTTGCGCCAGACGCTAGGGTTCCCGGCGTCTGGACCCAAACGCCAGGGACCCTGGCGTCTGGCCCCTGGACTCCGCAAAACTTTCTTTTGCGCTTTCCAAAAACCTTGTGGGCTTTCTCCTTTGGCCCAAATAAAGTGTTCTCGTACCCAAACATTTTGGGAAACACCCGGAACCCTTTCGGAGACCAAACACTATTATCCCATATATCAAACTTTATCTCCGAACCATTACAGAGTTCCTCGTCATGTCCGTGATCTTATCTGGAACTCCGAACAACAATCGGTTACCAACATACATAACTCATAAATACTACATCATCAACGAACGTTAAGCGTGCGGACCCTACGGGTTCGAGAACTATGTAGACATGACCGAGACACTTCTCTGGTCAATAACCAATAGCGGAACCCGGATGCCCATATTGGCTCCTACATATTTTACAAAGATCTTTATCGGTCGAACTGCATAACAACATACGTTGTTCCCTTTGTCATCGGTATGTTACTTTCCCGAGATTCGATCGTCGGTATCTCAATACCTAGTTCAATCTCGTTACCGGCAAGTCTCTTTACTCATTCCGTAATACATCATCCCACAACTAACTCATTAATTAGAATGCTTGCAAGGCTTATAGTGATGTGCATTACCGAATGGGCCCAGAGATACCTCTCCGACAATAGGAGTGACAAATCCTAATCTCGAAATATGCCAACTCAACAAGGACCTTCGGAGACACCTGTAGAGCACCTTTATAATCACCCAGTTACGTTGTGACATTTGGTAGCACACAAAGTGTTCCTCTGATAAACGGGAGTTGTATAATCTCATAGTCATAGGAACATGTATAAGTCATGAAGAAAGCAATAGCAACATACTAAACGATCAAGTGCTAAGCTAACGGAATGGGTCAAGTCAATCACATCATTCTCCTAATGATGTGATCCCGTTAATCAAATGACAACTCATGTCTATGGTTAGGAAACTTAATCATCTTTGATTAACGAGCTAGTCAAGTAGAGGCATACTAGTGACACTATGTTTGTCTATGTATTCACACATGTATTATGTTTCCGGTTAATACAATTCTAGCATGAATAATAAACATTTATCATGAAATAAGGAAATAAATAATAACTTTATTATTGCCTCGAGGGCATATTTCCTTCAGAACAATGTCAACATTACATAGTTGTATGTCATTTAGGGTTGTCTAAATTTCATATCACTCGAAGTTGTCTGATATGTCTTCGAATATGTTGATCCCACGAGGTAGTAAAGTTTACAACATTATATTTAGCATACATGCAATGAAAAGTCAAATCATGCATGTGTTCAGGAATTAAGTCCAAAATCATGTTGTCAGTTTCTTTAATTCTAATTTGCAAGCATATATTTTTTTTGCAATTGTTGGGGGTAATACATGGTTATGCTTGATTTTTGTCTTTCTTATGCCTTTGGTCATCACTGTAATATATATTTTGCCGTAATGCATGAATATTCAACTATGATATCAAGTAATTCTTCACTGATTCGTTGATGAAATTGCAATGTTGCATGCAGCAACACACAAGCACCGCCCTAGTTAATCTTAACGAGCGACCTGCTTTTACATGAAATAACGATCGCCAACGACTGTTATCATCAGTTGTGAGAAACTTGAAGAGTTCACTGACAAATGAATATGGACACATTGCATTGAATATCAAATAAAGGATGAATGACTTTCAAGAGATGAATTTGTGCATGAGAACTGGGCTTAGAACAAAGAAGCTCATGGCCTAACTCGTAGTGCTTTGTATTTGCCTGACGGTCGTTTCGCCTGTTGAGCTACGTATCCCTGTAAACATTATCAACTAATAAAGAGTGGGATTTGCCAGAAAAAACCTTGGATCATAGTTCATCCTTGCCCCCCTCTTGCTCCATGACCATATCAACCGATGCAAATAGACAATAAAGTAGCACTTTCATATATTACTTGACCTTTTTAAATCGCGCACTTTCTAACTAGTAATTCATATTTAATAACTATGATCCCTCCATATAGTACAACTTTTTAGGTGGCTAAGATTTAGAAAAAAAGATGACCAAGAATTAGCGCAAAAAATGTATCAAAAAAGAGTTTGCCTACTATTAATTTGCTTGACATGTGTGTTTCCACATACGTCACATACAACCTATAGATATAAAGCAATACTAATGTTCTAAACTACATAGTTTATAAATTGAAAGGTACTATATCTCAGCTTGAGGAGCTAATGAGTATGAACACGGATATACATGAGATTAGAAAGATAATAGACAAGATGAATGAGTTGATCTACTAGGAAGAAATGATGTGGTTACAACAATCAAGAATCATGTGGCTGAAAGAGGGCAACAAAAATACTAAATATTTTCAAAGCAAAGCTGTCTAGCGTGCCCACAAAAATAAGATCAAAGAGCTTATGGATAGTATGGGAGTGGTACACTCTAATTTTGATGATATGGCATCCTTGGCAAATATTTATTTCCAAAGCATTTTCTCAGCCGAACCGGACCTTGATGCATCCCTGGTTCTTGATCTTCTCGAGGTTAAAGTTTTGGACCAGGATAATACTCATCTATGTGCTCCCTTTGGTGATAAAGAGATCTCAGATGCTCTCTTTCAGATAGGACCTCTTAAAGCTCCGGGTCTTGATGGTCTTCCAGTGATATTTTTTCAGCGTAATTGGGATGTTCTAAAGGACAATGTGATTGGAACGGTCAAGGAATTTTTTATCACAGGGATCATGCGGCAGTGGTAAATTCTACCTTTATCCTTCTTGTGCCTAAGATTCCTAACCCTACTACCTTGTCTCACCACAGGCCTATTAGTCTATGCAACGTCATTTACAAAGTTATATCTAAGTGTTTGGTGAACCGTCTAAGGCCACTTCTTGATGATATAGTCTCTCTGGAACAGAGTGCTTTTATTCCTGGACGGATGATCACAGACAACACTATTGTTGCTTTTGAGTCCATACACCACATCAAACAGGAAAAAGACCCAACAAAAAAGTTTTTGTGCGTATAAGCTCGATCTCATGATAGGGTGGACTGGAAGTTCTTGAAGTAGGTGATGCAAAAGTTGGGTTTCTCTCACCGATGGGTGGACTGGATAATGTCTTGTGACACATCGGTGAGATACTCTGTCAAACTTAATGGGACCCTCTTGGCTTCATTTGCACCAACGCATGGGCTTCGGCAGGGCGGTCCTCTTTCTCCCTTTCTGTTCCTTTTTGTGGCCAACGGCTTGTTTGAAATTCTTAAGCATTATGTGTCTTTGGGTGATATTACTCTGGTGAAGGTGTGTAGAAGAGCTCCTGGGATTTCACATCTGCTATTTGCTAATGGCACTATGTTATTTTCTTGAGGCGTCATGTGTTCATGCCGAAAAAGTGAAGATGACATTGGATCTTTATGGTAAGGCAACATGACAAAGTTTGAATTATGATAAGTGTTTTATTCTCTTTGGTGCTGCTTGTCCTATTGATTCCAAAATGGAAGTAAGAGAGGTACTTCAATTACTAGTCCGGTCTTTAAAGAGAAGTACCTTGGTCTCCCTACCCCTAATGGACGCATGTCAAAAGGGCGCTTTCAAAATCTCTAGATAAGTTTAATAAAACGGTTGATTCAGTGGGGAGATGGTCTCCTCGCCCAGCCGGGGAGGGAGACTCTCATTTAGTTTATCGCTCAGGCTTTACCCACTTATATAATGGGAGTTTTTAAGGTACCTTTTTTGGTTTGTGATGAACTTACTAGGATGGTAAGAGGTTTTTATTGGGGAGCTGAGATGGGCAAGAGGAAAGTTCATTGGCGTGCTTGGGATGAACTTATGCAACCAAAGTGCAAAGTCGGGCTGGTTTTCGTGATTTTTGTATCTTCAACCAAGCACTATTAGCTCAACAAGCATGGAGACTGATTTCTAAACCCAATAGTTTATGTGCACAAGTATTGAAGGCCAGGTATTATCCGAATGGTAAACTTGAAGATATCGTGTTTGCTGGTAATGCATCTTCTTCGTGGCAAGCTATTGCATATGGCCTTGACCTTCTGAAAAAGGGTCTGATCTGGAGGGTGGGAAACAGAAGGAGTATATGGGTGCGGAGTGATAATTGGATCCCATGACCCTTCTCTTATAAAACCATAACAGTTCAAGGAATGTGTAGAATCAGATTTGGCTCGGACCTGGTCAATGAGAATGACTCCTGGAATCTGGCGTTGTTACAACAATATTTCCTATCGGTGGATGTTGTAGAGATTTTGAAAATTCTTGCGTCGCCACGGCTAGGAGATTCACACATTGGCTTGGGTCCAGGAAAGTGCGGTGTGTTTTCTGTTAAGAGTGCCTATCAGTTCGGTTTTGAAGAGGCACATAGAAGCTTGTCTACTGGCTCTAGTATGCACCCGGATGGTCGGCATCTTGCTGGCAATTCATTTGGTCCACTGATGTACCCCCAAGTGTTCGGAACTTTGCTTGGCATGTGGCTACGGACTCTCTGCCGACTTGGAGAAGCAAACATATTCGGGGCCTTGAAATAAATGATCTATGCCCGGTATGTGGAACTGAATCCGGGGACAACTTTCATGCTCTCTGCTGCTGTACATTGTCAAGGATTCTATGGGACGTAATGGCAGAAGCTTGGTCATTGCCTTGTATACATACCATGCAAAAAAGGGGAAAGAATGGTTGCTACATGCTTTAGAGCCTCTTCCCGATATTGAGCGTTCAATGTTGCTTATGATGCTTTGGCGGGCGTGGCACATCCGTAACGAGGTGGTTCATCATAAACCGCCGCCGCCCATGGATGCCTCTAAGCGTTTCTTAGTGAGCTATCTTGATTCAATCATTGGCAGTAAGGTGGACCTTTCCTCTGAAATAAGTAAGGGAAAATTAGTTGTATCATGTGATAATATTGTTGCCCAGACACATGCGATAATAAAAGAAAATGGTCCTAAGTGGAGTGCTCCCAAATCTGGACGGGTCAAGCTGTCCACAGATGGGTCTTATGGTGATGACGGCTCGGCAGGTTCTGGAATGGTACTTCAAGATGTGCGATCATATTTTCTTCATGCAGACAATTGTTTTCATGTCTGGATTCTCTCGAAGCGGAGCTAAGTGCTTGTATGGAAGGACTCTCATTCGTAATACAGAGAAGTGACCTTCCAGTGGAGATAAAAATGGATTCAATCGTTGCTGTCAAGTTGATCCAGGCCAAGAAGGTCGATAGATTGGTCTACTCGTCCCTTATTATGGAGATTAGAAACCTTATGTCTCTTCGTGATTCTTGTATTACTCATACTAATCGTAACCAAAATAAAATTAGCGATATCATAGCCAAGTTTGCTCGTGTAGAAGGCGTAATCATGACTTGGATTGGTTCGGGTCCTTCGAATGATACGGAGCTAGCTACGATTAATTGTATGAACTGTTTCAATTGAGTAATACATTATTTCACTCACAAAAAATGGTATAGTCTTAGGTTAGTGTATATGTTGTAAAATCTATGGAAAATCCAGACCATTTTTAAGGGGAAAATCCAGACAATTGAAAGGAAAAAAAAAAGTTCGCGAACTTCCTCTGACATGGTCACGTCCCCGTCCACCTTTATAAATAACCGCCCATCCTTTCCCCAAATAACTAATCAGGCCCTTTCGCCAACTTCCTCCAACGCCCTCGCATTAGCAGAATTGCCAAGCAAGTCCTTTCCGCTCCACCCGCAAAGTTTTTCCCGCCGCGACGCGATGGCATCCGGTTCAGGAAAAGACCGGGACGATGGCAAGCAAGAAGAACCGGCCCGTGTGCACGGGCAACGCGACGACGCCAGCGCCGCCTCCCCCACTGGGGCGCCGAGCTTTGGGGCAGCGCAGGCGGGCTCCGGTGTCTCGTCGCCACCACTTCACTCTCCTCCGCCCGTCGATGACCAGGCCGGGGGCGGAAGCCGCAGAGCCGGCGAATCCATCTCCTCGCCACCGCCTCCCTCCGCTCCGCCCGTCGATGTGCAGACCGGGAGCCAAATCTTCGAGGCCGGGAGATCGAGCTCCGCTGCTGCGCGCGCCGGGGAGCAGGTAATGGCGCGTCTCTTGCGCTTGAGATGTCGCGACCTGCTGTGTTTTCTTGGTTTCTTCGAGTTATTCGAGTTCGACTTAGCGTTTCTTGGTTTCTGTCGAGTAGGCTGGATTGCCGAAGGCCAAGACGTTATTGAGAAAGATATTCAGCTCCGGCAAGAACAAGGTATAGCCTGAATCTCGTGCTTCCTGATTACTCTGTGATTCCTTGCTCTTCTTTGTGCATTCTTGTGCCAATTTTTGTGTTCGGGATGTGCAATTTGTGGTCTCAGAGTTCGTGTGGAATGTTGGTAAGGATTTAGGGTAAAAGGGATGAAACTTTTGGGCGAATGTTGGGCCAATCTGGCTTTATATTACGCGCAGATTAGGCAGATCCTGATCATTACTCCGTGCTCTTCTTGCAATCTTGGGATATGGAGAGAAGCTAACAACCTCTCTGTGATTAGTCAAAAACTCGAATATGTTTAAGATTCGGGTGCTCTGCCTGTACCAATTCATTCTTCTATCAAGTGTGGTAGCATATTCATCGCAGTGTACAGCGGGGGAAGCATTGGGAACATGTTTTTGTTTTAGGCCGTGCATATCTTTATCAGTGCTCCTGTGAAATTTTAGTTAGAAGTCCTAAAGACAAAGGTAAGAGGTTTTAATGTAAATGGATGGTTTTATAGGCATAGTTAATGCATTTGTTTATTCAGGGCTGCATACCTGGACATGATTTCCGTAGATCATTGGTCATTCACATGCAAAATCACTGACCACAGCCCACAAAATAAATAATTAAACTCACTGACCACTTACTCCGAAATTTGGTCTAAAAGATGTGATATTTGGTTGGTTGGTACTTGAAACCGGCTTGGAAGCTTCACAACATGATTCTTGTAAACAGTTGCTGAAGTAAGATGTTTCGGATTTTGCAGCATCACTTGTGCGATACTGCTATTAGATTCTTCAAAAACTCTATCTCTTATTCCCCTATTTCGTATTCTAAAATCCTGATTGTGATGTTTAATCTGTACAATTACTTCTAAGTTTGGCAAGTTATATATGGATCTTAACCCATCTCTTGTGGAAAAGGTTCTTTGTAGAGAAGGAATCGGAAGCTCAGAGAGACCTCACGTCGGAAGCTCGGAGAGACCTCACGTCGGAGGCTCGGAGAGACCTCACGTGAATCAACAGGTTTGACTCCTTTTAGTCTTTGGTTATTTTCAAAGTGGAAACCCATGAAATGTCGGGATGAAAATCCCAGGTCAGATGGAACTGTGGGCATTCATGATTACTGTACAAGTAACTGATTTCGTGGAACATGCTTCTTACTTTCTTGTCTGAATGCTTAATAGTATATTACCCTTGCAATGTGATGGAACCAGTAGACTTTATACCATTGAGTGTATGAAACACTACACATATTTTTCTATTTTTAACTCAACAACAACCAATCAGTGTCAATGAAGGGTCTCTTACATTTATTAGCAGTTCCAACCATTTCCAGAGAACATACAAGCCAGAAAAGTGGAAGCAAAACAAAATTTGGATCATATTTTAGATCTGTTGTTGCAAAACAAAGTTTCTATCAGGCTTTAGATCTGTTATTTCCTTGTTCTAATCAGCATAAACTGAATTCTCTTATCTGATTGTGCGGTGCAGGCAATTCCCTATGTGCAAGCCTTAAATCATTATGTTGGACAGATACTTGCACTTTATCGCGACAGAATATATGCTGTGAATGCAATCACCCTTGGTGACCGCTATTTAGAATTTAGGCCAGTGGAAGAAGATGGGGAGTGTTTCTACAGGAGCTTCATATTTTCCTACCTTGTAATTGTCCTTCTCCTTGTCCCTTAGTATACTACAGGATGCATGTTTCCTGATCTAACTCTCTTTGTTTATGCCAATGTACGACAGGAGCAAGTTCTTGATAGGAAAGGCAGAAATGAGGAACGCCGCCTCCTTGCAGCTATCCAAGAGTTGGCTGAGGAATCTGCACGTCTTGGATGGGCCTCTGAATTTTCTAGGAGCCACGATGTAAGTTCCTGCCTTTTTCCACATTTGTGTTTTTTCCTTGGATAAACATATTTGTAAGGGACAAATACAATTCTCTTCAAGTTACTCTACATGTCAAAATGGATTCAGTTGTCTAACCATCAATCATTTGAAGGAGATGCACAATTGCTTAGCAGTAATGCATGACATTGCAGTTTACACCCTGTTGACGCAAGCTCAAGTCTGAAGCTTATTGTTATGTAACAACTTAGGACCCAACTTAACAAAAATACACCTTAAGTTTATTGTAAGGGATACTAGTGTGACAATGTAAACCGCAAGAGTATAATTCTATACTTCATTGAACACTGAAATGCTTCAGACCTGCTGCTTCTTATGATGTAGATATCTCACCATTCTGTTACTAAGTATTTGTACTCTTTAACTATTTTATAGTAGATCGTTATTAACTGAAGTTGTTCAGGCGAGTTATCCTAATTATGTGTTAATGTCTTGTTATCGAATATCAATAGTATACAAGCACTTTTGTAACCGAAGGTATTGCCTTACAGAGCTGTATGGAATGGTTACCAAATGCAATTTATTAACTCACGAATTGTTTCAGGCATTTAAGGAGTTGATGAAGAAAGTAAAGAGATGGAAGAAAAAACGCAGATTGATCCCCATATCAACTGACAGGTGATATGTTTGGTTTTCTGCAGTTCCGGCCAAGTGTTGTGGCCGAATGCTTCCATCTCACTGACTTAACATGCTTCTTTGTCAGGTACAAGCGGAAACTTCTCGAGTTCTTCAGCACTTACGATCAAACAGAAGACAGTGAGAAAACACTTCTCAACTTATCCTTCAGTCATCAACCTATCTTTCCCTTGGTTCATCCCGATTCATGTTTCTGACACATTTTGGTGGCCAGTTTTTGTTTTCCTCAGATTAGTAGCAGCTAGCTGGTTGTGCTTGCACAGGGCGGACTATACAGAGGATATACCTGGACTTGGAGAAGATGACAGTGTGGCAGATGTGAGTATCAGCATCCCTACCTTTACATCAATGTCGTGCTGAATTCCGATCCATCGGTTCTTGGATACATGACCCTCATATTTCCTGACTCGCTGCTCTAAACAGTGGTGCTTACAGCACGTTACTCCACGCCGCGCGGTGGCGGGCCGTGCTCAGATGTGGGCCTTGGCGGCTGCGCTTCAGGTGTCCCTCGTGCTCGTGCAACTCAATGAGGAAGCGCCTGATGATGTGTACGTTAGTCCCGGAGCTGACGCTGCGTGTGTGCACGTGCTGTTCACGATCAACCACTATGACATCCTCTACCCAATATAAGTCTCCCATTGCTAGGTTAACGTTGAGTCTGGGTGACTGCCTATGAATGCTGAGCTCTAGGTGGTAGATAGTTTGGCATACACTGAAGCGGGTGGGCTTATACTTGTGCATTCTTTCTTCTGTTGACATATAAGGATAGAAAAACAAGGTCTGATTACTTTCTGTGACTAGTTCTGATGTGCTGAAATCATGTATATATACCTCTCATGCCTATTGTTTTTCCTCTGTAACTATTTCTATCTCTATCAAACGTGTATGATAGTCGAAGTTGCTCGAGAATGTGCTTGTATGACAATCACAACCTGGTGCTATTTCTCTCTATATTGCAGCGCGACGTGAAAATTATCAACATTTGACATGAGTAAGTCTGAACGAGGAGAATGTGCTTGTATGACATGCAGTAAGTCTGAACGTGCTGATTCAGTAGCAGAACATCAACATTTGACATGAAAATTTGTGCCCTTTCGCTTACATTGGCACAAGCTCTAGTTGCTGCGCTACAAGTATTGCAGAGTGCAATCTTTGGCAATGGCCTCTAGCTCCGGAAGAACGTTGCATGCACCAACGTTTTAGAAGAGGGGAAAAACAAAGAAAGAACGAAATCAAACAACAGTAGCATTATCAGTTCAGAACAAGGGGAGCCTTCAGAATCCTGAAGCACAGCATCTTCTCTTCATCTCCCTGATTAGCAGAGAGGCAGGGGCTCGCCGTTCCACTCCTTGAGGCACTCCAGCAGCGCGTCGATGTGCTTACCCTGGTTCATAGCAACAAACACCTTGTCCACCTCCTCCCCGGGGGACCGTGTCTTCTCTCCGGTCAAGTACACCGTTCCCAGCTCCTTGCGAACGAACCGGTATAGAGGGTATGACCGGCAGTCAACAATGCGGTTCGGCTCTGCGGTGGTGCCATTCTCCACTGCACCTCTGGCAGCCTCAACTTCCTGAGGTAGTGTCGCACAAAGCTCCTGCTCGAATTTGGCAACCTTGGCAAACACCGAGGTTTCCGCGTTGCGCTCAGCCTCGCCGTTGGCCAAGGCGTGCTCCACCAACACTGCTCGCATCTTCTTCATGAGAGGATAGTTGGCGCTGCAAGGGTCGTCCGCGTATGCAAACACCGCCTCGCGGTCGATTGTTCGAATAAGGTCCTTCTCACAAAAGCGCGCGTTGTGGAGGCCACCCATGTCATTTGTGATCAGGGTCTTCCTGACCACTCTTGTGACACAATCCTTGACTGCGTTCTTGACATTCTCCTCGAGGTGGCGCAAGTCGATGGCTTGGCACAGCGCAACCAAAAATGTAGAGGACATGAGCTTCAGAATGTCGATGGCCTCGGCAGTCTTACGAGCTGAGATTAATCCGAGGGAGTTCACGTCTTGATTGTGCTGCTCTGCACTTTGGACATGGTTGGTCACAGGGTTGCCCAAGAATTGGAGCTCCGAGCAGTATGATGCCATTGCGATCTCGGCACCCTTGAAGCCATAGTCAAGACTTGGGTTGCGGCCACCAGAGAGGTTGGAGGGCAAGCCATTGTTGTAGAAGTCGTTTACTAGCTCCGAGAACTGGGCAAACATGAGCTTGCCAATCGCAGCAATGGCAAGCCTCGTGTTGTCCATGGACACACCAATGGGCGTGCCCTGGAAGTTTCCACCGTGGATTGCCTTTCCACGAGATACGTCAATGAGTGGGTTGTCATTGACAGAGTTGATCTCGCGCTCGATTGACTTCGTCGCTGCACGGATGACCTCAATTTGTGGCCCAAGCCATTGTGGCGATGTGCGGAGAGCATATCTGTCTTGCTTTGGCTTCATCAATGGGTCGAGCTCACCAAGCTTCTTCGCGAGCATCATGTATGAGCTGCCCTCCAGGATGTGCTCCATGATGGCCGCGGCCTCGATCTGTCCAGGATGGTGCTTCAACTTGTGTGTCAGGTGGTCAGTGTACTCTGGCTTGCCGTTCATCACTTCGCAGAACACCGCCGACAAAACTTCGGCAAGCACACCAAGAACATTCGCTTCAAAGAGAACTATGGACGCGAGCCCGGAGCCCACCGCCGTGCCATTAACCATAGCAAGGCCTTCCTTGGGTTGCAGCTCAAAGAAGCCGTGCTGGATGCCCGCAATCTTAAATGCCTCGGCGGCATTAACCTTGGTGCCATCAGGAGCCACGGCCACGGCATTCGGGCGGCCGGTGACAAGTCCCGCGATGTAGGAGAGCGGGACGAGATCGCCGGAAGCGGTGATGGTGCCCCGGAGCGGCAGGCACGGTGTCACGTTTGCATTGAGCAGCGTGGCGATGGTCTCGAGGATCTCGAAGCGGATGCCGGAGTAGCCTTGGAGCAGTGTGTTGACGCGGACAAGCATCGCCGCGCGCGTGGTGGCCGCGGGCAGCACGTGGCCGTCGCTGCCGGTGCCGAACGCACCGGCGTTAAGGAACCGGATGAGCTCCCTCTGCAGAGCGCCGCCCTCCTTGGTCCTCCGATGGGAGGTGGCGCCGAAGCCGGTGGTGACGCCGTAGCTGTCGGTGCCGTTGGCCATGCTGGTCATGACCCAGTCGCTGCTCTCCTTGACGCGGCCGCGGGCGGACTCGTCGAGCTCCACCCTGGCCCCGTCGGCGGCGGCCACCGCCGCGACCTGGGCGATGGTCAAGCTTGCGCCCTCCATAACCACCACCGGCCTGCGGTACTCCTCCACCATCCGCTTCACGGCGTCCAGATGGCTCCCCGACAGCGCCTCCGCGGCTTTCCCCCAGTTGAGAGGGTCAGCACTCCGCGGCTCGGCCACGCACAAACCGTGGTTGCCGTTGGCCGCCATTGGTTTGATCAACAATGGATCTTGAAGTCTCGATGGAGCAGATTTGTGGGAGAAAAGAGCTCGAGTAGAGATTAGAGGCTGGTTATCTTTACCGAAACAGCTGGATTTTCTATGTGGCGATTCTTTGGAGCGGCCGTGAGAGAGAGGAGCTGGATGGAGTAGGGGAGGTCGGGGATGCTCTTCTTGGATGGAAACGGAGGAGAGGGAAGGGATTAAATAGGTAGAGCAACCAGGGTGGGTGGGGAACTGGGGATTGGTGTGGACTGTGGCCGGGATGGTAGTGTTGACCGCTGGACTTGGCCGCGGGTGAGCACGAAGGTGGGGTTGGTGGCCTCGTGCGCGTGGACCAGGAAGAAGACGAAGAAAGGCAGCTGCTGCGACAATGGGATAAAGGAGAACGCACGAGTCGACGCCATTTTCCAGTTGCTAGTTAACCATTAGGCGGCCCTGTTTTGTCTTTTTTTTTCAGTTTTTTTTTTGAATTGTTTGGATTGCTTACCACATGTTTCATGTGGTCTTTTTTTCAGTTATTGGATGTGTCCAAGTCCAATTCTTGTATGATTAGGTGAGAGTGAGACTGTTTCTTTACAAATGCATGTACGTACGCTAGTGTAGCGGAGGTCTGACTTATGCGTGCCACCATTGCTTCGGCGTTCAAAATTAAGCGTCGTGTATGCGTATGTACAGTACTATGTTTGTGGGTTGCGCTATTAGAAGTACTTTGTCTGGGTGGCTAGGCTACACATGATCGCTATGAACCTTACTAGTAATCGTGTACATGTAATACACTTATGTTGGAAACGATATTCAGTTTCGAAAAAATATATTAGACAATATTAATTTCATTGCACACCAATATTAGGAAAGACATTGATTGCACAATGATATTAGGTAGAGTAGAATGTAATTATCACATTATATTACTCCAGTATAAAACATATTAATTGCATTGCACGTTAATATTAGGAAATACATTGATTGCATGTGGATAGTATTAAGTAGTAGGATATAATTATGTGGTTAGCACTAAAGTTGATATTAGGTATGATATTACACACTAAACATATTTAGCACTAAACATCAGAGCAACATAGACAATTGGATATATGTGTTTGAACGGGTGAGATTTGTCGGATCTCCGCAACTCGCTCTTTTTAGGGTCAGTTCTTTTGGGGATGGCTGTGGAATAACGGTTTCATTTTTTGAACCCGAAACCGTAGAACAATAGTTCTATGGTATATTCTTGAATAAAATTATAAAGTTATGAACAAATATACATGCACAAATTATTCTACAGCTATCCACTCCAGCTTTCTCTAACATGAGAAATATAAATTAGAAACAAAAGTTAACCAAATCAGTGACCCAATCCACCAACTGAGACAATCTTCATTCTTTGCCTTTGACGTGTGCTTAACCAACACAAGATCTTGTTTGAGTATATGCTACCAAGACAGAGTTCCTGTTAATTCGTCTTTAAAAATGTTTTGATTTCTTTGCATCCAAACAGTCCAACATTCCATGATGATGATATCTAAGGCAATATGGGGAAAGATTGACATAGTAACATCACTTCATCAAAGAATGAGATTCCCCTGTTGTAACATCTCAAATTTTCAATTTGGAATATTATATATTAGATGATCACTGCATGTCATATTTTATTTGCTTTTGGTTTGATCCTAGAAATTCTACGCAACTCAAGGACTCTCGGAGAGAGTTGGGGATTTCGTTATTTTCATATTTGAGTTTTCTCAAATTTTGAAAATACGATCATTTGATTTTAATTATTTTATCTTCAATTATTTCTATTATAAAAATATGAGAGAGGGAATAAAATGACTTTCCCAAAATAAATAAATATTGAGGATTTAATATTAAAATCAAATAAGATTTTATTTTGGAGTTATTGCTATTTTATTTAAATTTAGGAAAAATGCGCGTTTTTCAAAATTGCATTTAGGCCCCAAATAAATGTTCATCTTGTCCGGCTTGATTTTAGAAGTCGGGGAAAATTTATTTTGGGATTTTTGGAGTCACTTTAGTATTTCTTTTATTTGTTTTTCTGCGCGTAATTAAAAAAACGCGAACCGACTTTGGGCCGTGTTCGGCCAGGACTCCGTCCGGCCGGGCCTTTATAAGGCGCCGCCCCGAGCCCGTCAGCCCACCGAGCCGCGCCGCACCTAAACCCTAACCCTAGCCCTCCGTCGCCGCCGCCGCTGCCGACGCCGCCCCGCCGCCCCGGAGCCGTCCCGCCGCCGCCGAGGTTGACCACCGCCGCCGCCGCCGGTTTCCTCGAGAAAACCGCCCGGTTTTCCGTTCGGTTTTTTTATTAGATCTGGTTCGTTTTTTTCGGTTTAGCTTATTTAGCGAGCGTTCGCTCGTTCGTTCGTTTTAACGGACGCATTCACCGTTTAGTTCCAGAAAACGAACGTTCGTTCGTTAATCTGTTCGTCATTTTTCTTTTTCTCGGATTTTCCGCGATTATTTCTGATCGCGATTTCTAATCCGATTTTCGTTCTAGTATAACTTTTCGCTCGTTTATCAGAATCAGGCGATTCAAGCGCCTCAAGTTTCGTCTCGAAACCCTCTTTCCGTTTAACCAACTCAAACAAGATTTTGCTTCTGTAAAATTTGACCTAAATCCAGATTAGTAAACGAAGTTTGTTTATTTCGTCGTTTGACTTTCGTTGCTTCGTTCGATTTGATTCTTTTTGCAAACCGGAGTTCTTAAGTTGAACTTTCTGGTTAGATCTCTTATTTGAGTTTTACCTATGCATTAGATGAGTACTTATTGTATGCTTGTTTGTTTGCGATAGAGTATCCGGAGTGCGCCGCTTGCTACTTTGAATCTCTAGGTTTCGCGGATCATCAGCAAGGCAAGTAACATTTTGGTCATACCTCTTACTACTCAGTTTTATTGCATTAGATCAATCCTCAAACATTGCATGATTATGATCTAATTAAATTGTGGGTTTTTGGGAAGTAGATGAGGTAGTACCTATTACCTGTTTAATTATCAAACCTTTGAGAGTTACTTCTACGTTTGCTTATATTGCCATGCTATGCTAGTAGACGTGGATTGGGTGAGTGTATCCATGACAAATGTGAGATAGTTAAATTAATGGTTTATTTAAGGTGGCAACTTAAACACATATCTGGATGGATTGAGGCACCTGGGTATTACAACGATTGCCTGTTTTCTTTATGGACCGCCACCCAGGCTCAAAGGGATCATGAGATTATTCATACTAGAAACTTCCGTCTGCAGCCACAAGCTACTATGGGCTCTAGCATAGTTGACTAAGTCGTGCGAACTCTTATAGTGATAGACTAGCAGATGTAGGGGATGTAGGTTGGTACTGTCTACCCGATCGTAAGGTGCTAGCGCTTCTGAAAGACTATGTCTCGGTCATCCGTTTCTCAAACATCAGGTAGTGCGAGAATCCCAACGGAGGAGATCGATTCTTTTGGGGAAAAGTGCGCAAACCTCTGCAGAGTATATAAACTAATCATGGTTAGCCATGTCCCCGGTTATGGACGTCTTGAGTATCTAGTACTTGGATTATCATGTGAATCTCATCATGTTACTCTAATTAATATTGTTGGGTTCTAAAGATGATGCTTAATTGGGATTGAGAGGATGTCTATCTTCTCAATGTTTAACAACTACCATGATAGTTAAATAAAATTTATTCCTTTGCAGTAGGGAAAAATTGGCTTTATGTAAAAACTGTAACCATAGAGCTTTCCACCAGCCATATATGCATGTAGTATAGCTTTATTATTTCATTACCCTCTATGTGTTACATTGCCAGCATATTCCATGTGCTGACCCGTTTTCGGGCTGCAACGTTCATGTTGCAGACTTTTCAGACGACGAGTAAGATGCCTTTAGGTCGTGGTTCTATACTCAGTGATGCCGTTGGAGTTGATGGACTCGCTTATCTTCCAAGCCTTCCGCTGTTATCGTTGTTAGATGGCCTTAAGCTATATTTATTGCAATAAGTTCTCTTTTGAGATATTCGATGTAATAAGTGTGTGATTGCTACTCTGTTATAAATCTTTCAAGTACTATGCGTGTCAGCATTACTGATCCAGGGATGACGCTGATGCACAGAGATCAGACTGGTTGAGGTCTGGTCGCAACAAGATGGTATCAAAGCACACGCTGACTATAGGACACGACCACTAAGCTAAAGCCCTAGATCACTACTCACTCTTCTCATTTCTGACTTCTCATCTTTTCTACTCTTTTAGGATGGTGGATGCAAGGAACAAGTTTACACAACCAGATGAAGACACACCCTTTGGTGGACGTCACCTGAAGGAAGTCACTAGGTACCTGAACATCGGAGTACCAAGCTTCACCGGAACCTACAACGCCACTTTACCTGAATAGGAGCGCTGGATGATTCAAGTTCAAGTTCCAGGAAGGACGTTCATGCCCGTCACAGAGCCCATAGAGTTTTCTTTTGATGCACCAACCTGGAGTCTAGGAAAGAGCATGGCAGCCCACATCACCATGGGACGTATTGGAGAAGTTTACCGCAATGATCTCAAGGATACTATCTACCAGATTTGTGGGCGCCGAGATGAGCACTGGGAGATGATCAACACCAAGAAGGATAGATCAATTGCCACTTTCATCCAGGAGTTAAATCAGCACATTCGACGCCAGGAGAACCAGATGTGCGCAGACATGATAGATCTAAAGAAGGTTATGACAAGAATCACGGAGCTGGAAGAAGAACTCAAGGCTACACGTGAAGATTATGAGGAGGAAATCGTCGTACTAGTGGAGAAGAATGACGACCTGATCAAGAAGATCGGAATATTTATGGGAGACCCTACACCAGTAGAAGAAGACGAAGAACCCAAGGAGATTCGCCCGGAAGACTACATCATCATCGACGACACCGACTCGGACCCAGACGACAACGATGATGACTATGTTGATGAAGCTGGAGCAGATATCATGGAGACTGCAACCGAAGAATATTTCTAGTAGACCACCACATCAGTAGTAGTATTCCCCCATGTAAATAGAGTAGTCCGAGCACTTTTATAACGATAGTTCTAGACCGATTGTATGCCCTTGTTTGATTGAATGAAGTGATTTTGTGTGCATTTGCCTCATGTGCATATGGGTAGTGTTTTCTCTCTAGACCTCTCTCTATTCTTAAATCTCATATTTTCTAAACCCATCAGATGCCTCCGAGACGTGACAATGGATTTGCATTTCCACCGGAGCTCACTCAGTTGTTCCAGCAGCAGAATACGTTGATGCAGTTGCTAGTCCAGAATTAGAATCAGGGGAACAACAACAACAACCCACCACCACCCCCACCATCTGTTGATCACTTAACCCATTTTCTTAGGCTGAATCCACCGGTGTTCTGCAGTAGCACCGAGCCGATTGTTGCAGATGATTGGATTCGCAAGACAACAAGGGAGTTGACCATGACAGGATGCATAGATGCGGAAAAGGTAAAATTTGCCGCACATCAGCTTGAAGGACCCGCAACATCATGGTGGGAGAATTTCACAGCCACTTACCCTATCGACACTGTCACATGGGATCAGTTTCAGCAGGCTTTCCGTACTGCCCATGTTTCAGCAGGAGCTATGGCCATGAAGAAGCGTGAGTTTCGCAACTTGCGCCAAGGAGGACGGACAGTTGGCCAGTATGTGGATGACTTTAGTAAGCTAGCACGTTATGCCCCAGATGACGTTGCTACGGATGCAACTAAGCAAGAGAAGTTTCTGGAAGGACTGAATGATGATTTGATCATGCAGTTGATGGTAGCAAGCTTCAACAACTACCAGGAGTTGGTAGATCGTGCTCTTATGATTGAAGGGAAGCAGCAGCAGATTGAGAACCGCAAGAGGAAGTATGGACAAGGGAAGTACAATTCTGAAGCTCAGCAGAAGCCGCGTTTTACCCCTAAACCGGGAGGACCTTTTCAGCATACCCATGGGGGAGGAAGCTCGCACAATCATAATGGCCCCAAGAATGTTTTGACAGAAGCGCGCGGTGTAATTCCATTGATTTTTGGATTTCGATCGTATCTAAGATCCTTTTTTTATCTGGATTGCTAACTCAATGGTAGAGTACTCGGCTTTTAAGTGCGACTATGATCTTTATCCCCATGAATAGGATCAAACCTTATTCCATACTATTTCCATAAGATTCTTCTTTCTTATTCTTAAGCAAGCCCTCGAGAGGGCTTAGTTGATCATGATTTATGTTTTCTCTTTCTTTTCCTTTTTGTTTGTTTCGAGAAAGATATCGTCCGATTCTCCTTCTATTGATTCTTTTCCGAGATATTCTTTGTTTCACTCTTTATCTTTGGATTCTTATCTAATGACCTAGGACGGAATCCTGGACACGAGGAGTAAAAATTCAGTTTTTTTTCTTATTGGATTTGTTTCGTACATTTATGGTAATGGGAATGGAGGAAGCAACGGCCAGAACCGTACCAACCCATCAACACCAGCCAAGAGAGACTTGAGCCAAGTCACTTGCTTTAAGTGTCAGAAGACTGGACATTACGCCAATGAATGTCCTGAAGCCCAGAATGGAAATGGTAATGGAAGCTCTGGGAAGAAGCCGAACCCTTTCAATAGGGGAAAAGTGAACCACGTTAACGTGGAGGAGGTTGAAGCTCAGCCAGATGCAGTAATAGGTAAGTTTTTGGTTAAGTCATTTACTGCACTCGTTCTTTTTGATACTGGTGCATCGCATTCATACATCTCAAGGGGATTTGTGGATAAGTATAAACTGCCAACCCAAGCCCTTAGGTCACCCATGTTAGTAACCTCGCCTGGAGCAGAGTATATGGCTAGTCTATGGTGTGATCGGTTACCATTAAGGATCGGTAACTATGTATTTCCCTCGGACCTAATAGTATTGGAATCTCAAGGATTGGATGCGATATTAGGCATGGATTGGTTATCGAAGTATGAAGGGAACATTGAATGCGCCAGTAAGTCAAATTTGCTTACGACGCCAGAAGGAAGAAGGATCAAGTATGTATCCCGGCATGTGCCGAAGAGGACTCAAGTAAATTCCTTATCAGGAGTTGTGCAGGAGGAAGTACCAGTGGTGAAGGATTTCCCTGACATATTTCCAGAGGAGTTGCCAGGCATGCCACCGGATAAAGATATTGAGTTTTTGATTGAGCTTTTGCCAGGCACAGGGCTAATATCTAAGAGACCATATAGGATGCCTGCAAAGGATTTGGAGGAGATTAAGAAGCAGATTAAGGAGTTACTAGATAAAGGTTATATTCTCCCAAGTTCTTCGCCTTGGGGATCGCCAGTACTTCTAGTGGAGAAAAAGGATGGATCGTTAAGGATGGTTGTTGATTATCGAGGATTGAATGAAGTAACAATCAAGAACAAGTACCCACTACCGATGATCAATGATCTGTTTGATTGATTGCAAGGAGCTAAGGTATTTTCCAAGATCGATCTGCGATCAGGATACCATCAGTTGAAGATTCGAGAACAGGATATACCTAAGACGACTTTTACCACCAGGTATGGGTTGTACGAGTATACCGTTATGTCATTTGGTCTGACTACCGCACCTGCCTAACATGATGAACAAAGTGTTTATGGAGTTTTTGGATAAGTTCGTCGTAGTGTTCATTGATGATATTCTGGTTTACTCGAAGAATGAAGAGGAGCATAAGGAGCATTTGCGTTTGGTACTTGAGAAGCTCAGAGAACATCAATTATATGCCAAGTTTAGCAAATGTGAGTTTTGGTTGAAGGAAGTTGGATTCCTCGGACACGTTATATCCGGAGAAGGTATAGCAGTAGATCCCACAAGGTTGTCACTGTGACAAATTGGGAAGCACCAACAACAGTTGGAAAGATCCGGAGTTTTCTTGGACTTGCAGGATACTGCCGGAGATTCATTGAAAATTTCTCGAAGATTGCGAAGCCTATGACGGAGTTGTTGACGAAGGATACCAAGTTCGTATGGACTGAGGAATGTGAGGCCAGTTTCCAGGAGTTGAAGAAACGTTTGGTTACATCACCAGTGTTGATTTTGCCGGATCAGAACAAAGATTATGAGGTGTATTGCGACGCTTCACATCGAGGACTTGGAGCAGTACTTATGCAGGAGGGAAGAGTTGTTTCATATGCCTCACGACAGCTTAAGCCTCATGAGTTGAATTATGCCACGCATGATTTGGAGTTAGCAGCCGTAGTGCATGCATTAAAGACTTGGAGACATTTTCTCATTGGAAACCATTGTGAAGTGTACACGGATCACAAGAGTTTGAAGTATATTTTCACGCAGAAGGAGCTAAATCTCAGGCAAAGGAGATGGTTGGAGCTCATCAAGGATTATGACATGAGATTGCATTATCATCCCGGAAAGGCTAACGTAGTAGCCGATGCACGGAGCCGTAAAAGCCATGTCAACACACTAATGATGGGAGATTTACCGAAGGAGTTAGCCGAGGACCTTCGTGAGCTATGTTTGGAGATAGTTCCGAGAGGCTATGTAGCAGCATTGGAGATTCAGTCTACCTTGATGGATAAGATCAGGGAAGCTCAGAAGACTGACAAGGAGGTTGCCTCTATAAAGGAGAAGATGAGCAAAGGAAAAGCTAAGGGATTTCGTGAGGATGAGCACGATACCCTATGGTTTGAAGACCGTGTTTATGTGCCCAATGACCCGGAGATCAGGAAGTTAATTCTGCAGGAATCCCATGATTCACCATATTCGACTCACCCAGGTAATACCAAGATGTATTTGGATTTTAAGGATACTTTCTGGTGGACCGGAATGAAGAAGGATATTGCGGAGTATGTAGCAGTTTGTGATGTATGTTAGAGAGTAAAGGCAGAGCATCAGAAGCCAGCAGGATTGCTACAGCCATTGCCAATACCCGAATGGAAGTGGGATAAGCTAGGCATGGATTTTATTATGGGATTGCCCAGAACTCGTCCAGGCTATGACTCGATTTGGGTAGTAGTCGATCATTTGACAAAGGTAGCTCATTTCATCCCAGTGAAGACTACTTACACCAGTGCTAAGTTGGCAAAGATATACATGACCAGGATCGTATGTCTGCATGGAGTTCCGAGGAGCATTGTATCACATAGAGGAACCCAGTTTACCTCAAAGTTCTAGAATCAGTTGCACGAAACTTTGGGTACCAGGCTAGAGTTTAGTACAACTTTTCATCCACAGACAGATGGACACACCGAGAGAGTCAATCAGATTTTGGAGGATATGCTGAGAACTTGTGCGCTAGATTACGGATCTAGTTGGGACGACAATTTGCCATACGCAGAGTTCTCTTACACCAACAGTTATCAATCCAGTTTGAATATGGCCCCTTTCGAAGCCTTGTACGGAAGGAGGTGCAGGACCCCATTATCGTGGGATGAAGTTGGAGACCGCCAGTTGTTTGGACCGGATTTGATTAAGGAGTCTGAACAGAAGGTGAAATTGATTCGCGACAGGCTCAAGGTAGCCCAGTCCAGGCAGAAGAGCTACGCAGATTCTAAACGTAAGGAGACAGTTTACGAAGTCGGAGACCGAGTTTATCTTCGAGTATCTCCACTTTGAGGAGTTAAGTGCTTTGGAGTTAAGGTAAAGTTAGCGCCAAATTTTGTAGGACCATACAAGGTTTTGGAGCGTATGGGAGAAGTAGCCTACAAGTTGGAATTGCCCGAAGGATTGTCAGGAGTTCACGATGTATTCCATGTTTCCCAGTTGAAGAAGTATCACGCAGAGATGGCTGATATACCGCTAAGGGATACAGTGCCGCTAGAAGCGATTCAGTTGGGCAGTGATTTGACCTATGAGGAGAAACCAGTCAAGATTCTTGAGTATGCCAGCCGAGTCACCCGCAGCAAGGTTATCAAGTTTTGCAAAGTTCAGTGGAGCCACCACACCGAGGATGAAGCCACCTAGGAGCGAGAGGAAGATCTGCTGAAGGACCACCCTCACCTATTTACTAGCCAACCCGAATCTCGAGGCAAGATTCATCTTAAGGGGGGTAGGTTTGTAACATCCCAAATTTTCAATTTGGAATGTTATACATTAGATCATCACTACATATCATATTTTATTTGCTTTTGGTTTGATCCTAGAAATTCTACGCAACTCAAGGACCCTCGGAGAGAGTTGGGGATTTCGTTATTTTCATATTTGGGTTTTCTCCAATTTTGAAAATAGGATCATTTGATTTTAGTTATTTTATCTTCAATTATTTCTATTATAAAAATATGAGAGAAGGAATAAAATGACTTTCCCAAAATAAAGAAATCTTGAGGATTTAATAATAAAACCAAATAAGATTTTATTTTGGAGTTATTGCTATTTTATTTGAATTTAGGAAAAATGCGCATTTTTCAAAATTGCATTTAGGCCCCCAATAAATGTTCATCTTGTCCGGCTTGATTTTAGAAGTCGGGGAAAATTTATTTCGAGATTTTTGGAGTCCGTTTAGTATTTCTTTTATTTATTTTTCTATGCATAATTAAAAAAACGCGAACCGAGTTTGGGCCGTGTTCGGCCAGGACTCCGTTCAGCCGGGCCTTTATAAGGTGCCGCCCCGAGCCCGTCAGCCCCCCGAGCTGCGCCGCACCTAAACCCTAACCCTAGCCCTTCGCCACCGCCGCCGCCGCCCGAAGCCGCCCCGCCGCCGCGGAGCCGTCCCGCCGTCGCCGAGGTTGACCACCGCCGCCGCCGCCGGTTTCCTCGAGAAAACCGTCCGGTTTTCCGTTCGGTTTTTTTATTAGACCCGGTTTGTTTTTTTCTGGTTTAGTTTATTTAGCGAGCGTTCGCTCGTTCATTTGTTTTAACGGATGCGTTCATCGTTTAGTTCCAGAAAACGAACGTTCGTTCGTTAATCTGTTTGTCATTTTTCTTTTTCTCGGATTTTCCGCGATTATTTCTGATCGCGATTTCTGATCCGATTTTCGTTCTAGTATAACTTTTCGCTCATTTATCGGAATCAGGCGATTCAAGCGCCTTGAGTTTCGTCTCGAAACCCTCTTTCCGTTTAACCAACTCAAACAAGATTTTGCTTCTGTAAAATTTGACCTAGATCCAGATTAGTAAACGAAGTTTGTTTCTTTTGCCATTTGACTTTCGTTGCTTTGTTCAATTTGATTCTTTTTGCAAACCGGAGTTCTTAAGTTGAACTTTCTGGTTAGATCTCTTATTTGAGTTTTACCTGTGCATTAGATGAGTATTTATTGTATGCTTGTTTGTTTGCAATAGAGTACCTGTAGTGCGCCGCTTGCTACTTTGAATCTCTAGGTTTCGCGGATCATCAGCAAGGCAAGTAACACTTTGGTCATACCTCTTACTACCCAGTTTTATTGCATTAGATCAATCCTCAAACATTGCATGATTAGGATCTAATTAAATTGTGGGTTTTTGGGAAGTAGATGAGGTAGTACCTATTACTTGTTTTATTATCAAATCTTTGGGAGTTACTTCTACGTTTGCTTATATTGCCATGCTATGCTAGTAGACGTGGATTAGGTGAGTGTATCCATGACAGATGTGAGATAGTTAAATTAATGGTTTATTTAAGGTGGCAACTTAAACAGACATCTGGGTGGATTGAGGCACCTGGGTATTCCAGCGATTGCCTGCTTTCTTTATGGTCCGCCACTCAGGCTCAGAAGGATCATGAGATTATTCATACTAGAAACTTCCGTGTGTAGCCACAAGCTACTATGGGCTCTAGCATAGTTGACTAAGTCATGCGAACTCTTACAGTGATAGACTAGTAGATGTAGGGGATGTAGGTTGGTACTGTCTACCCGATCGTAAGGTGCTAGCGCTTCTAAAAGACTATGTCTCGGTCATCCGTTTCTCAAACATCAGGTAGTGCGAGAATCCCAACGGAGGAGATCGAGTCTTGTGGGTAAAAGTGCGCAAACCTCTGCAGAGTGTATAAACTAATCATGGTGAGCCGTGTCCCCGGTTATGGACGTCTTGAGTATCTAGTACTTGGATTATCATGTGAATCTCATCATGTTACTCTAATTAATATTGTTGGGTTTTAAAGATGATGCTTAATTGGGATTGAGAGGATGTCTATCTTCTCAATGTTTAACAACTACCATGATAGTTAAATAAAATTTATTCCTTTGCAGTAGGGAAAAATTGGCTTTATGCAAAAATTGTAACCATAGAGCTTTCCACCAGCCATATATGCATGTAGTATAGCTTTATTCTTTCATTACCCTCTATGTGTTACATTGCCAGCATATTCCATGTGCTGACCCGTTTTCGGACTGCAACGTTCATGTTGTAGACTTTTCAGATGACGAGTAAGGTGCCTTTAGGTCGTGGTTCTATACTCAGTGATGCCGTTGGAGTTGATGGACTCGCTTATCTTCCAAGCCTTCCGTTGTTATCGTTGTTAGATGGCCTTAAGCCATATTTATTGCAATAAGTTCTCTTTTGAGACATTCGATGTAATAAGTGTGTGATTGCTACTCTGTTATAAATCCTTCAAGTACTATGCGTGTCAGCATTACTGATCCAGGGATGACACTAATGCACAGAGATCAGACTGGGTGATGTCTGGTCGCTACACCTGTGTCTATTTGGAGAGATTGAATTCTAGGAAGACTGAGCAAAGGTATAGTCCCAAAGAAGATGATGAATGTTTTCCTCTATGTTTCCATTGCAAAGCACACATTCAAAAGAATCCATGTGAAATGATTTCCTTCTAAGTAGTCCCTTCGTGTTGACTCTATCATACAATGCCATCCAGTAGAAAATTTTGTATTTGGTCCTGCTTGCACATTTCTAGAGCCAATTAAAGAGGAAGTGGGTACTTGATTAACCCATGATGTGCTTGTACATCTTATTAGAGGAGTATACGTTTGTGTTTCCAGCCATATAACCCAATATCAGATGTTGCATAGAGATTGGCCTGGATGAGTGTCTCTCAAGTTCATTAAACTATAGAAAAGCTTGATTTGAAAGAGGCATGTGAAACTTCTAAGTGAGATTTTGATCAACTAGCACTATTGTCAGAGAGACTTTGTTATTGATGGTAAAAGAGTGAAGTTGTGGGAATTATTGAGCCAAGGGAGGACCATTCCACTAGTGGAAAATAGTCCATCTATGGCGTGGAAAAAAATGCCTTGCTGGCGTGGGTGCCCAACGCCACCAATATGGCATCATTGTTAAAAAACTAGTGGTGTCATTGGAGCCTAGGTCAGCAGTATTTTACATGCTGATGGCGTGCCACATGGCCGACGCCAGCAGTAAGTGTATTTTACCTTTGACATACCTTGTTGGCCCAATGCCAGCAAATAGATTTTTCGATTATAAAAAATATGCAGCTAGATAGGTACTCATCAACTTAACTAGTTCAACTTCACAAAAGTTATTAGTTTAAGAACTAAAGTAGTTCAACTTCACAAAAATGACTACTTCAAGAACTAAACTATTTCAACTTTCAAATTGTCAACCAAACTACATCATCCATAGCTATCCTAGTGGTTGATCACATTTCTTGATCAAGGACTAACTTCAATTGTCAAATCATGTGCCTATTGTTCTCTCCCTATTTTTTAATGTGAGCTTTCTCCATCTTGAGCTCATTCCTCTCATCCCTAAGAAGCTTTCTCTCCTGCTTCAGCGTATCCCTCTCCTCGATAAGCTGATCCATATGGTCCCTAAGACTAAGGGACTTATCGAAGAGATCGACATTCTCGTCGATTAGCTGATCCCTCTCCGCCTCCAGCCCGTCATTCAACTCCTTTAGGGCCTTGGTATGGTATTTGCATGAGATTCTAAATGCCAGCGGTTGAGCATGTCCACATCATAGACCTGCTTCATGAGATGTCATTACACCATGGCATTTGACAATTGAACTATATATGACAACATTATATTTCATAGTTGACGCTAGATATTAGAACTAGTGTATGAATGCCTAACATGTCATATCAATACTACTAATGCCTAACATGACCTATCAATACTACTTATGCATAGGATGAACTAGAGTATATGAATGGTACTAAAAGAATTCCACAGTTGACACTAGTTAACAATTTCATAGTTGCATATGTTGGCATAGTTTTGGCAATGCAAGTGTATCTTGACATCAATGTAATGTAGTTCAAATATTGCATATGTTGGCACTGTTTTGGCCATGATCTATAGCAAATAATTCTTCAAAAATGCCATGGTGCACTGATTTGGCAATGCTTTGATTTGTCACTAATTTGGCAATGCACTATTTTGGCACTGACTTGGCAAACACATATCTAAAAATGCCATGGCCACAATCTTTTAACTAGAGTAACCACATTTCTAAAATTGTGATTTGTATCAACATGTGTATCAACTAAAATGCCTAAAGCAAGCACATTTCTAACAATGCAAAGAGCAAACCCATTTATAAAATTGCTATTTGTATCAACATGTGTATCAACTAAAAATGATGAAGGAAATGTGCCCTAGAGGCAATAATAAAGTTGTTATTTATATTTCCTTATATCATGATAAATTTTTATTATTCATGCTAGAATTGTATTAACCAGAAACTTAATACATGTGTGAATACATAGACAAACAGATTGTCACTAGTATGCCTCTACTTGACTAGCTCGTTGAATCAATGACGGTTATGTTTCCTAACCATAGACATGAGTTGTCATTTGATTAACGGGATCACATCATTAGAGAATGATGTGATTGACTTGACCCATCCGTTAGCTTAGCACGATGATCGTTTAGTTTGTTGCTATTGCTTTCTTCATGACTTATACATGTTCCCATGACTATGATATTATGCAACTCCCGAATATCGGAGGAACACTTTGTGTGCTATCAAACGTCACAACATAACTGGGTGATTATAAAGGTGATCTACAGGTGTCTCCGATGGTACTTGTTGAGTTGGCATAGATCAAGATTAGGATTTGTCACTCCGATTGTCGGAGAGGTATCTCTGGGCCCTCTCGGTAATGCACATCACTTTAAGCCTTGCAAGCAATGCAACTAATGAGTTAGTTACAGGATGATGTATTATGGAATGAGTAAAGAGACTTACCGGTAACGAGATTGAACTAGGTATTGAGATACCGACGATCGAATCTCGGGCAAGTAACATACCGATGACAAAGGGAACAGCGTATGTTGTTATGCGATTTGACCGATAAAGATCTTCGTAGAATATGTAGGGGCCAATATGAGCATCCAGGTTCCGCTATTGGTTATTGACCGAAGACGAGTCTCGGTCATGTCTACATAGTTCTCAAACCCGTAGGGTCCGCACGCTTAACATTCATTGACGATCGGTAATATGAGTTTATGTGTTTTGATGTACCGAAGGTAGTTCGGAGTCCCGGATGAGATCGAGGACATGACGAGGAGTCTCGAAATGGTCGATATGTAAAGATCGATATATTGGACGACTATATTCAGACATCGGAAAGGTTCTGAGTGATTCGGGTATTTTTCGGAGTACCGGAGAGTTACGGGAATTCGCTGGGGAGTATATGGGCCTTATTAGGCTTTAGGGGAAAGAGAGAGGGGAGGCTGCGCGCCCCCCAAGGCTTAGTCCGAATTGGACTAGGGGGAGGGGCGGCGCCCCCTCCTTCCTTCTCTTCTCTTTTCCCTTTCCTTCCCTCCTACTCCTACTACATGGAAGGGGGAATCCTACTCCCGGTGGGAGTAGGACTCCCCAGGGCACGCCATAGTACAGGGCTGGCCCTCCCCCTCCTCCACTCCTTTATATACGGGGAGGGGGGCACCCCATGGAGACACACAAGTTGACCAGTTGATCTTTTAGCCGTGTGCGGTGCCCCCTCCATCATAATCCACCTCGGTCATATCGTAGCGGTGCTTAGGCGAAGCCCTGCGGTGGTAGCATCATCATCACCGTCATCACGCCGTCGTGTTGATGGAACTCTCCCTCGAAGCTCTGCTGGATCGGAGTTCGTGGGATGTCACCGAGATGAACGTGTGCTGAACTCGGAGGTGCCGTACGTTCGTTAGTTGGATCAGTCGGATCGTGAAGACGTACGACTACATAAACCGCGTTCTCATAACGCTTCCGTTACGGTCTACGAGGGTACATGGACGATACTCTCCCCTCTCGTTGCTATGCATCACCATGATCTTGCGTGTGCATAGGAATTTTTTTGAAATTACTGCGCTTCCCCAACAGTGGCATCCGAGCCAGGTTTATGCGTAGATGTCATATGCACGAGTAGAACACAAAGGAGTTGTGGGCGTGGGTATATACATATTGCTTGCCGTCACTAGTTGATTCTTGATTCAGCGGCATTGTTGGATGAAGCGATCCAGACCGACATTACGCGTACGCTTACGCGAGACTGGTTCTACCGACGTGCTTCGCACACAGGTGGCTAGTGGGTGTATGTTTCTCCAATTTTAGTTGAATCGGATTCAATGAACATGGTTCTTTGTGAAGATCAAAAAGCAATCACTATACCGCGTTGTGGTTTTTGATGCGTAGGTAAGAACGGTTCTTGCTCAGCCCGTAGCAGGCACGTAAAACTTACAACAACAAAGTAGAGGACGTCTAACTTGTTTTTGCAGGGCATGTTGTGATGTGATATGGTCAAGACATGATGGGATATAAATTGTTGTATGAGATGATCATGTTTTGTTGAAGTTATCGGCAACTGGCATAAGCCTTATGGTTGTCTCTTTATTGCATAAGATGCAGGCGCCAAATAATTGCTTTACTTTATCGCTATGCGATAGCAATAGTTGCAAGAGCAATAGTTGGCGAGACGACCATGTGATGACACATTGATAGAGATCAAGATGATGGAGATCATGGTGTCATGCCGGTGGCGATAGAGATCATGACAGTACTTTGGAGATGGAGATCAAAGGCGCAAGATGATCATGGCCATATCATGTCACATATTTTGATTGCATGTGATGTTTATCCTTTATGCATCTTATTGTGCTTAGTTTGGCGGTAGCATTATAAGATGATCTCTCACTAAATTTCAAGGTACAAGTGTTCTCCCTGAGTATGCATCGTTTCCAAAGTTCGTCGTGCCGAGACACCACGTGAAGATCGGGTGTGATAAGCTCTATGTTCACATACAACGGGTGCAAGCCAGTTTTGCACACGCAGAAATACTTGGGTTAAACTTGACGAGCCTAGCATATGCAGATATGGCCTCGTAACACTGAGACCGAAAGGTCGAGTGTGAATCATATAGTAGATATGATCAACATAGTGATGTTCACCATTGAAAACTACTCCATCTCACACGATGATCGGACATGGTTTAGTTGATATGGATCACGTGATCACTTAGATGATTAGAGGGATGTCTATCTAAGTGGGAGTTCTTTAGTAATATGATTAAATTGAACTTTAATTTATCATGAACTTAGTCATGATAGTATTTGCGATGTAGCTCCCTATTTATTTTTGATATGTTCCTAGAGAAAAATAAGTTGAAAGATGTTAGTAGCAATGATACAGACTAGCTCTGTGATCTGAGGATTATCCTCATTGCTGCACAGAAGAATTATGTCCTTGAAGCACCGCTAGGTGACATACCTATTGGAGGAGCAGATACAGACGTTATGAACGTTTGACAAAGATCGGTATGATGACTACTTGATAGTTTAGTGCACCATGCTTTACGGCTTAGAACCGGGACGTAAAAAATGTTTTGAACACCATGGAGCATATAAGATGTTCCAAGAGCTGAAATTGGTATTTCAGACTCATGCCCGTGTCGAGAGGTATGAGACCTCTGACAAGTACTTTGCCTACAAGATGGAGGAGAATATCTCAACCAGTGAGCATGTGCTCAGATTGTCTGGGTACCACAATCACTTGAATCAAGTGGGAGTTAATCTTCCAGATAAGATAGTGATTGACAGAGTTCTCTAGTCACTATCACCAAGTTACTAGAACTTCATGATGAACTATAATATGCAAGGGATAACGAAAACGATTCCCAAGCTCTTTGTGATGCTGAAATCGACGAAGGTAGAAATCAAGAAAAACATCAAGTGTTGATGGTTGAAAAGACCACTAGTTTCAAGTAAAAGGGCAAGGGAAAGAAAGGGAACTTCAAGAATAATGGCAAGAAGTTGCCACTCCCATGAAGAAGCCCAAAGCTAGACCCAAGCCTGAAACTGAGTGCTTCTACTACAGAGGAAATGGTCACTGGAAGTGGAATTTCCCTAGATACTTGGCGGATAAGAAGGATGGCAAAGTGAACAAAGGTATATTTGATATACATGATGTGTACTTTACTAGTGTTTATAGCAAACTACTCGGTATTTGATACTGGTTCAGTTGCTAAAAGTAGTAACTCAAAATGGGAGTTGCAAAATAAACAAAAGACTAGTTGAGGGCGAGGTGACGATGTGTGTTGGAAGTAATTACAAAGGTTGATAAGATCACCATCGCACACTCTCTTTACCTTTGGGATTAGTGTTGAACGTAAAATAAATGTTATTTGGTGTTTGTGTTGAGCATAATATGATTGGATCATGTTTATTGCAATATGGTTATTCATTTAAGTCAAAGAATAATTGTTATTCTGTTTACATGAATAAAACCTTCTGTGGTCATACACCCAAGGTGAATAGTTTATTGAATTTCGATCGTAGTGATACACATATTTATAATATTGAATCCAAAAGATGCGAAGTTAATAATGATAGTGCAACTTATTTGTGGCACTGCCGTTTAGGTCATATTGGTGTAAAGCGCATGAAGAAACTCCATGCTGATGGGCTTTTGGAATCACTTGATGCTTGCGAACCATGCCTCATGGGCAAGATGACTAAGACTCTGTTCTCCGGAACAATGGAGCGAGCAACTGACTTATTGGAAATAATACATACTGATGTATGGGGTCCGATGAGTGTTGAGGCTCGCGGCGAGTATCGTTATTTTCTGACCCTCACAGATGATTTGAGCAGATATGGGTATATCTACTTGATGAAACATAAGTCTGAAACATTTGAAAAGTTCAAAGAATTTTAGAGTGAAGTGGAAAATCATCGTAGCAAGAAAATAAAGTTTCTACGATCTGATCGTGGAGGAGAATATTTGAGTTACAAGTTTGGTCTTCATTTGAAACAATGTAGAATAGTTTCACAACTCACGCCAGCTGGAACACCACAACGTAATGGTGTGTCCGAACGTCGTAATCACACTTTACTAGATATTGTGCGATCTATGATGTCTCTTACTGATTTACCGCTATTGTTTTGGGGTTATGCATTAGAGACAGCTGCATTCACGTTAAATAGGGCACCATCTAAATCTGTTGAGATGACACCGTATGAACTATGGTTTGGCAAGAAACCAAAGCTGTCATTTCTTAAAGTTTGGGGTTGCGATGCTTATGTGAAAAAGTTTCAAACTAATAAGCTCGAACCCAAATCGGAGTAGTGCGTCTTCATAGGATACCCAAAAGGAAACAGTTGGGTACACCTTCTATCACAGATCCGAAGGCAAGATATTTTGTTGCTAAGAATGGATCCTTTCTAGAGAAGAAGTTTCTATCAAAAGAAGTGAGTGGGAGGAATGTAGAACTTGATAAGGTAATTGTACCTTCTCCCAAATTGGAAAGTAGTTCATCACATAATTCAGTTCTAGTGATCTTTACACCAATTAGCGAGGAAGATAATGATGATGATCATGAAACTTCAGATCAAGTTACTACCGAACCTCGTAGGACAACCAGAGTATGGTACGCACCAGAGTGGTACGGTAATCCTTTCTGGAAGTCATGTTACTAGACCATGACGAACCTACGAACTATGAGGAAGCGATGATGAGCCCAGATTCCGCGAAATGGCTTGAGGCCATGAAATCGGAGATGGGATCCATGTATGAGAACAAAGAATAGACTTTGATTGACTTGCCCGATGATCAGTGAGTCATTAAGAATAAATGGATCTTCAAGAGGAAGACGGATGCTGATAGTAGTGTTACAATCTACAAAGCTCGAATTGTCGCAAAAATGTTTTTGAAATGTTCAAGGTGTTGACTACGATGAGATTTTCTCACTCGTATTGATGCTTAAAAGTCTGTCTGAATCATGTTAGCAGTTGCCACATTTTATGAAATCTGGCAAATGGATGTCAAAACTGTATTTTTTAATGGATTTCTTAAAGAAGAGTTGTATATGATGCAACCAAAAGGTTTTGTTAATCCTAAAGGTGCTAACAAAGTGTGCAAGCTCCAGCGATCCATCTATGGACTGGTGCAAGCATCTCGGAGTTGGAATAAATACTTTGATAAAGTGATCAAAGCATATGGTTTTATACAGACTTGCGGTAAAGCCTGTATTTACAATAAAGTGAGTGGGAGCACTACAGCATTCCTGATAAGTATATGTAAATGACATATTGTTGATCGGAAATAATGTAGAATTTTCTGGAAAGCATAAAGGAGTGTTTGAAAGGAGTTTTTCAAAGAAAGACCTCGGTGAAGCTACTTAAATATTGAGCATCAAGATCTATAGAGATAGATCAAGACGCTTGATATATTTTCAATGAGTACATACCTTGACAAGATTTTGAAGTAGTTCAAAATGGAACAGTCAAAGAAGGAGTTCTTTCCTGTGTTGCAAGGTGTGAAGTTGAGTAAAGACTCAAAACCCGACCACGACAGAAAATAGAAAGAGAATGAAAAGTCATTCCCTATGCCTCAGTAATAGGTTCTATAAAGTATGTCATGGTATGTACTAGACCTATTGTATACCCTGCCCTGAGTTTGGCAAAGGAGTACGATAGTGATCTAGGAGTAGATCACTGGACAGCGGTCAAAATTATCCTTAGAGGACTAAGGAAATATTTACCGGTTATGGAGGTGATAAAAGAGTTCGTCGTAAAGAGTTACGTCGATGTAAGCTTTTTACATCGATCTAATGACTCTAAGTCTCGATCTGGATACATATTTAAAGTGGGAGCAATTAGCTAGAGTAGCTCCGTGCAAAGCATTTTAGACATAGAAAATTTGCAAAATACATACGGCTCTGAATGTGGCAGACCCGTTGACTAAATTTCTCTCACAAGCAAAACATGATCACTCGTTGGGTGTTAATCACATAGCGATGTGAACTAGATTATTGACTCTAGTTCTTCGGGTATTAGTCACATGGAGATGTGAACTAATCACTTAAAGATGTGAACTAGATGATTGAATCTAGTGCAAGTGGGAGATTGAAGGAAATATGCCCTAGAGGCAATAATAAAGTTGTTATTTATATTTCCTTATATCATGATAAATGTTTATTATTCATGCTAGAATTGTATTAACCGGAAACTTAATACATGTGTGAATACATAGACAAACAGATTGTCACTAGTATGCCTCTACTTGACTAGCTCGTTGAATCAATGATGGTTATGTTTCCTAACCATAGACATGAGTTGTCATTTGATTAACGGGACCACATCATTAGAGAATGATGTGATTGACTTGACCCATCCGTTAGCTTAGCGCGATGATTGTTCAGTTTGTTGCAATTGCTTTCTTCATGACTTATACATGTTCCTATGACTATGAGATTATGCAACTCCTGAATACCGGAGAACACTTTTTGTGCTACCAAACGTCACAACATAACTGGGTGATTATAAAGGTGCTCTACAGGTGTATCCAATGGTACTTGTTGAGTTGGCATAGATCAAGATTAGGATTTGTCACCCCGATTGTCGAAGAGGTATCTTTGGGCCCTCTCGGTAATGCACATCACTTTAAGCCTCACAAGCAATGCAACTAATGAGTTAGTTGTGGGATGATGTATTACGGAACGAGTAAAGATATTTGCCGGTAACGAGATTGAACTAGGTATTGAGATACCGACGATCGAATCTCGGGCAAGTAACATACCGATGACAAAGGGAACAACATATGTTGTTATGCGGTTTGACCGATAAAGATCTTTGTAGAATATGTAGGAGCCAATATGAGCATCCAGGTTCTGCTATTGGTTATTGACCGGAGATGAGTCTTGGTCATGTCTACATAGTTCTCGAACCCATAGGGTCCGCATGCTTAATGTTCGTTGATGATCGGTAATATGAGTTTATGTGTTTTGATGTACCGAAGGTAGTTCGGAGTCCCGAATGAGATCGGGGACATGACGAGGAGTCTCTAAATGGTCGAGACATAAATATCGATATATTGTACGACTATATTCGGACATCAGAAAGGTTCCGAGTGATTCGGGTATTTTTCGGAGTACCGGAGAGTTACGGGAATTCGCTAGGGAGTATATGGGCCTTATTGGGCTTTAGGGGAAAGAGAGAGGGGAGGCTGTGCGCCCCCCAAGGCTTAGTCCAAATTGGACTAGGGGGAGGGGCGGCGCCCCCTCCTTCCTTCTCTTCTCTTTTCCCTTTCCTTCCCTCCTACTCCTACTACATGGAAGGGGGGGGGGAATCCTACTCCCGGTGGGAGTAGGACTCCCCAGGGCGCGCCATAGTAGAGGGTCGGCCCTCCCCCTCCTCCACTCCTTTATATACGGGGAGGGGGGCACCCCATGGAGACACACAACTTGATCAGTTGATCTTTTAGCCGTCTGCGGTGCCCCCTCCACCATAATCCACCTCGGTCATATCGTAGCGGTGCTTAGGCGAAGCCCTGCGTCGGTAGCATCATCATCACCGTCATCACGCTGTCGTGTTGACAGAACTCTCCCTCGAAGCTCTGCTAGATTAGAGTTCGTGGGATGTCACCGAACTAAACGTGTGCTGAACTCGGAGGTGCCGTACGTTCGGTACTTGGATCGGTCAGATCGTGAAGACGTACGACTACATCAACCGCATTCTCATAACGCTTCCGCTTACGGTCTACGAGGGTACATGGACGATACTCTCCCCTCTCATTGCTATGCATCACCATGATCTTGCGTGTGCGTAGGAATTTTTTTTGAAATTACTGTGTTCCCCAACATTTGACACCATGCACTGATTTGGCAATGCACTGCTTTGGCACTGACTTGGCAACTTAACTGATTTGGCAAACACATATCTAAAAATGGCAACTTAACACATTTCGAAGCAAAATTATAGTGGCCATGACCTAAGAAAAATGACATTAGTTTTGGCAGTGACATATAGGAAAACACGGAGGGATGAGATTCTCACCTGGGTTGGAGTTGAGGGTCGCCGTCTGTTTACTCCTTAGCCGTTGCCTGCCATCGTTTCCATCGCCATCGCTGAAACTCTAGCGTTGGGAATGGCAATGGGTTGGAGTGTTGGGAATGGCCCATGTGTTTGCTCTAGCATTGGGAATTGATAGGGGGAGGACGATGTGTACCTGAGGACAGAAGCACGCCGAAAATCGCCGGAATCGGCCGGCGACCATGATACATCTCCAACGTATCTATAATTCCTGACTGTTTCATGCTATTATATTATCAATCTAGGATACTTTATATGCATTTTTATATCATTTTTGGGAACTAACCTACTAACCTAGTGCCTAGTTCCAGTAGTTGTTTTATGCTTGTTCTTGGTTTTCTAGAAAATCAGTACAAACAAAGTCCAAATGCTACGAAACTTTTTGATTTTTTTCTAGACATAAGAGACCCCGGAAGCTTTGGGAGGAGACCAGACACGAAGCAAGGAGATGATATAGGATCGAAGAAGATAGATCTATGGGGGAGGGGGATGAATATACACTTAACCAACCAAAGATGCAGTTTTTAGTTCTCTTGAAACTTAGGCAGATTTTGGCACAAGTTAAGATAACACCAAGACTTTCTACACATGCATATATAGAGGTAGAGAAATAGAAATAGTAAATCATGCAATTGTGCGGAAAGTAAGGGGTAGAGTTGGAAGATCGAACGCAATGAAAACACGATGATTTTTGGCATGGTTCCGAGAAGTGGTGCTATCGTACTGCCACGTCGATGGAGACTTCAATCCACAGAGTGTAACAGTTGTGCAAGTCCACGGAGGGCTCCACTGACAAAGGTTCCACGAAGAAGCAACCTTGTCTATTCTACCATGGATTACGTCCATGGAGGACTAGCCTCACTCCGGTAGATCTTCATGAAGTAGGTGATCCCCTTTCCCTTACAATCTCCTTGGTTCTACTCCACATGATCTTGGAGGCTCCCAAGTGACACCTAACCAATCTAGGAGATACCACACTCTAAAAGGTAATAGATGTTGTGTTGGTCATGATCCTCCTTGCTCTTGTGCTTCAAATGATAGTCTCCTCAACACTCAATCTCTTTCTCATAGATTTGGCTTGGGTAGGAGAAGGATTGGAGTGGAAAGCAACTTGAAGAGGCTAGAAATCAAGATTCAAATGGTAGGAATGGAATCTCTTGATCTCAACACATGAGTAGGTGGTTCTCTCTCAGAAAATGAATGGTGGAAGTTGTGTTTCGTTCTGATGGCTCTCTTAGATAGTAAGTGGTGGTTGTCGGTGTCAAAACCGGCGGATCTTGGGTAGGGGGTCCTGAACTGTGCGTCTAAGGCGGATGGTAACAGGAGGCAGGGGACACGATCTTTTACCTAGGTTCGGGCCCTCTTGATGGAGGTAAAACCCTACATCCTGCTTGATTTATTCTTGATGATATGAGTATTACAAGAGTTGATCTACCACAAGTTCGGAGAGGCTAAACCCTAGAAGCTAGCCTATGGTATGATTGTTGTTCTCCTACGGACTAAAACCCTCCGGTTTATATAGACACCAGAGGGGGCTAGGGTTACACAAGGTCGGTTACAAAGGAGGAGATATACATATCCGTATTGCCTAGCTTGCCTTCCACGCCAAGTAGAGTCCCATCCGGACACGAGACGAAGTCTTCAATCCTGTATCTTCATAGTCCAACAGTCCAGCCAAAGGATATAATCCGGCTGTCCGGATACCCCCTAATCTAGGACTCCCTCAGTAGCCCCGAAACCAGGCTTCAATGACGATGAGTCCGGCGCGCAGCGTTGTCTTCGGCATTGCAAGGCGGGTTCTTCTCCATCTTTCGAACGTTTGTAAAGCAGTGTCCGGTCCCATAAATGTTTGTACCTCTTGGCTTCTGTGCCCAATAAGGGCTATCTCCCACGCGTCGAATGAATACGAGGCGCCAGGGCATTTTTACATTCGCCCCCCTAGCCAGATAAATAAATTGTCTATTAAAGGGATGGGGATTCTTAGATTCGATCCATACCATCCTCCCGCAGCGAGAATCCATCAGAGCGCGTTTTGGAAAGATCCATTCCAGCATGGCCGACCTCCGCAGCTCCTCCTCCCGCCCCCGTAGCCCTAAGACCGGTGATTGGGAGAGGTGTTCAGTCCCGCACAGTCGATTAGTCGAATTGCAGACTAAGGGATTTCTCCCTCTGTTGTATATGGTGCCCGTTCGAGCCGGGCTTGCCACCTACAATGGCAGGGAGCAAGTGGAGAGCTTTCCCTGTCCCTCTATGGGGGAACGGGTCTGCCTTGTTCCTTATTTATTAAGGGGACTCGGATTTCCAATTCATCCGTTCCTCCGCGGGCTCCTGGAGTTCTACGGCCTCCAATTACACAATTTCACCCCTGCCTCCATTCTACATATCGCCGGCTATGTTGCTCTCTGCGAGTTGTTCCTGGGCTGCGAGGCTCACTTTGAGCTGTGGAAAAGGCTATTTTGCCTCGTCCCTCGCACACAGAGGGGGTCACCTTATCAAGTGGGCGGAGCCGAAATATGGCGCATCGCCGGTACCGGATACCTGTCCGGTACCCCGAAGAAGTCGTCCGAAGACTGGCCTTCAGAATGGTTTTATATGGAGGACGTTCCCCTTCCGGACCCTGTTCGGCGGGGTCTTCCTGAGTTCAACAATGCTCCTCTGAAGAAACGCCGAAGTTGGCGCCCACGAAGCCCCCAGGTGGAAGACAATGGAGAAGTCCTCTATCTGATGAACCGGATTAAAGCACTGGCTCAATCAGGATTGACAGTAATCGAAGTTATGTCGATTTGCATAATGCAGGGAGTGCAACCACTTCAATATCGTGGGCACCCCTTGTGGTGTTTTAATGGGGCGGATGATGCCACCCGCTGCGGGCGTAAGGGTCCGGACAATGCTGCCGATTTAGCGAAAATTCAGTCCGAATTGTTCAAGGGAGAGGAAGAGGAGTTCACTCGCATCAAGCCACGGGCATGTACAATCCTCCAAGTTGGGTAAGTTATATCTCCTTACTCCCATTTTCCCCGCATTCTTTGTCGTAAGTATTCACCTTGCCACTTTGCGGTAGGAACTGCGAAAAGCCATAAAGGAGGTCAGCAACCCTTCTCCACAACTAGAGGACCCTGACCGGGCCCTCGACTCCGGACTTGAAGAAGATCCGGTTATATTCGTGGAGCTGATAGACCTGCAGTTCTATCAGTTAAGCTGCGATGATGCCATGGTGGCCATTACGGTTGACTATCCTGGACTGCTCCCTGCATCGCACGTAAGAAAAACCAAAAATCCCAACTCCAAAAACTAGGATCCCCTTTTAGACACATCACCCACCATATACATATGGCATTTTTACAGGGAAGGCATTCAGGACGCCCTGCCGAACCCGCAGCAACTCGCCAACAAGAGGCACTGAGGCCGGGTAGGCCAAAAAGGAAGGCGGTCAGGACGGAGATGCCGGCGCAAAGGTATAACAAAAACCCCGCTCCGTGGTTGTCGTCTTTCTCGAAATGTAATGACGCCCGTGTTTCTTTAACAGAAAAAACGCTCGCCGGAATATGTCCGGCGATGTTACTAATCACGCTTCCACCAGTCGGGCGCCAGGACCGGACATAGAGGTGGAAGCCGATATGGGGCGGGCGCCGGATAGTCCCCCTACAGAGGATGCAGATAGATTATCCGCTACAAACTCAGAAGTGGAAAGCGCCATGAATCATAGGCGCCGCCGGGCCGTACTCCGTGACGCTTGTTTCTCACCAGAGGCATTTGATGCCTTCAATTCTGGAGAGGCGTACCTCCGAGCTGCTCAAGATGGTCTAGCGAGAGCCACGGATCAGTATGTAAAGGATGTACGGGTAAGTAAATCTGACGATTTATATGTATCAGTAGCCCCTGAGACTTGAAACAGTTAGCAGAACTGATTTAAGGATCATCTTTATTGTGCAGGTTCTTACAGAGAAGAATACTAGGCTATCACAGGAGCTAGAGGAATGCAAGACCCAACTGTTGGCCGCTGTTGCCGCATTGCAGGAACCGAAAAAGTCACCCGCTGGTAACATTTACTTTACAGAATGATGGTTACCATATAGTGTGCGGCATGGCTGCAGATCTAACAATAGATGTTGCAGATGAATCCGGAGAAAATCCGGAGGACCAGCATGTCGTGCGGCAGCTAGAGGCTGGCAAATGCGTGCTGACTGAGCTTAGGCGGGAGAAAAACAATCTTCAAGACGCCAATAACAAGCTGAGCATGGAACTGAAAGACGTTCGAGCCCAGCTTGTAGACGCCGAGAAGGAGAATAAGCGGCTTCGGCGCAACATTTTCAGTAAGTGCTTGAACAAATCCTTTTGAAGGAGTTCGGCGAAGAATCTGACCAACAGCGTTATGTCTGTAGGTATGCTGACGGGTCGTCCCGCGGAGGAAATGCTCGGGTCTGCGGGTGATCTTCTGTCCGAGCTCTCACATCTGCATGAACAAGTTCGGCAGGTGATGCAAGGTGTTGCCCAGGCCTTGTGGCCATCCGCCTCCCTGCCAGAAGGCGTTGCAGAGCTTACGGAGAAGCTCAAGGGAGCACGGCAGCGCTTCCGATGATGGAAGATATCGGCCTGCCGACAAGGTGCTAGAGAAGCCTGGGCCATGGTGAAGACGCAGTATACCAAGGCTGACCCAAATCACATGGCTGAGGTCGGACCTGTGGGGCCCGACGGAAAAGAAATCCCCGTTAGCTTAGTTTATGGGCAAGTAGAATTAGCCGCAAAGTATTCCCAACAGGATTGTAGGCTAGACCGCCTGTTGGATGGTATAGAAGAGGAATTTAGTCAGTCTGCATGACTATGTAATTAAAGTGACATGTATAATGCCTTCTAGCCGGATTGTAGATCATTTGTCTTGGCGGACCTTTTCGCTTCAACCTCGGGACCCGATAGTCCGGAGTGTATCCGAATACCCGCTCAGTTATATAAGAACCGGGGTATGCGTGGATACCAGGCGTAGGGGTCATTAGTGCTTGAACAGACAAGTGCCCAACTAGTTATGTTATATTACATGGGTAGTAAGAAACATCTTCCAGGGAGAATAGTTCCGTTAAGGGTTCCTTTCCCTGGGTATGCATGCCCTAAAGTGCATGTCCGGACTGCGATAGAAACGCAGGAAAAACATCTGGGGGCAGATATGGAAAATAAAAAATCCATCTTTTGTTCACCGACCGAATATTCCCTTAAGAACGCTAGCTTTCGGCTTCACCCAGTCTGAGGTACACATCCGGCTGACCCGCAGTAACAATTGCAGAGGTGCTCCCCTTATGCCCTAGCCGAATTAATGGGAACGTAGGGCATAAATACAAGAGCCAGGCAACCCAGCTTGGCCAAAACTTAAGTCATATCGATGCATATAATGGCGAAAAAAGGTACATGCGGAAGTATAACACATGTGCGGGGCATGAGGCCCAGATAAATAATTAAGCTTCTGTGAAGGAAGCCCCCAGGTATGAGCACGGCTAGCGCATCTATAATGTGCAAGCGAGGCACAAGTTGGCCCTTGAAGGCCTAGAGAAAGAATAAAAGAAAGAAAGAAAAACAAGACAGATAATGTATATGCAAAAAATGGACAGAGGAAGGGGACGAACATAGAGTCCGGCGCTAGGAGTAGAATCTTCGGAGCCTGGCCGCGTTCCATGGGTTTGGCTCGAGTCGATTAGTCGATGCATCCCGCAGTCGGTACGTTCCACCGGTCAGAACTTGGTCAATAATGAAGGGACCTTCCCATTTGGGCTCGAGCTTGTTCTTTTTATTATCCGGCAGGCGTAGAACTAGTTCGCCGACGTTATAAGTTTTGACCTGTACTTCTCTGCTTTGGTATCTGCGAGCCTGTTGCTGATAAAATGCGGAACGGGCTTTTGCTATGCCACACTCCTCCTCCAGGGTGTCCATACTGTCCTGTCGATTGAGCTCGGCTTCTCTTTCTTCGTACATGCGCACCCGAGGTGAGTCATGAATTATGTCACAGGGCAAGACTGCCTCTGCACCGTACACCATAAAGAAGGGTGTATATCCGGTACTATGATTCGGCATGGTCCGCAGCCCCTAGAGTATGGAGTCGAGCTCCTCTACCCAGTGCGTGTTAGACTCCGTTAAGGAACGCACTAATCTGGGTTTAATGCCGCTCATTATAAGACCGTTTGCTCGCTCAACTTGGCCGTTGGTTTGTGGGTGATAGACTGAAGCATAATCGAGCTTGATGCCCATTTTGCTGCACCAGAGTTTTACCTCATCGGCAGTGAAGTTCGTGCCGTTGTCAGTGATGATGCTGTGGGGGACGCCATAACGGTGTACGACCCCGGATATGAAGTCTATCACTGGTCCGGATTCGGCTGTTTTAACAGGTTTGGCCTCTATCCATTTGGTGAATTTATCCACCATGACCAGTAAGTATTTTTTCTTGTGGGTTCCCCCTTTAAGGGGTCCAACCATGTCAAGCCCCCAGACCGCGAAGGGCCACGTAATGGGGATTGTTTGGAGGGCGGTGGGTGGCATGTGGCTTTGATTTGCAAAGAGCTGGCAACCGGCGCAACGTTGGACCAAGTCCTGTGCATCTGCCCGGGCCGTTGGCCAATAGAATCCTGTACGGAAGGCCTTGCTTACAAGAGCCCGGGCTGCGGCGTGGTGACCGCCGAGTCCGGCGTGGATTTCTGCCAAAAGGTTCCGCCCTTCCTCTTGGAGATGCACCTTTGAAGGACTCTAGTAGTGCTTTTTTTATACAATTCTCCCTCATGGACCCTGTAGGCCTTAGATCGCCGCACTATGCAGCGTGCCTTATTTTGGTCCTCCGGAAGTTCCTGCCTAGTTAGGTAGGCCAGGAATGGTTCTGTCCACGGGGCTATGATGGCCATTATTACGTGGGCTGAAGGTGTTATTTCGGTGGCGGAGCCTCCGATTGTGTCAGAGTGTTCGGTATCGGGCATTTTGGCCGGGTCCGGACTATTGTTACCGGTGTCCCCTTCCCATACTACGGATGGCTTGAACAGCCTCTCCAGAAATATGTTGGGGGGGGGACCACATCGCGTTTTGCGCCGATGCGGGCGAGGATATCCGCCACCTGATTGTTTTCCCGAGCCACATGGTGAAATTCGAGCCCCTCGAACCTAGCTGACATTTTTAGGACGACATTTCGGTAGGCCGCCATTTTCGGATCCTTGGCGTCAAAGTTTCCATTTATTTGGGATATTGCAAGGTTTGAATCCCCACGCACCTCCAGGCGTCGAATGCCCATGGAGACTGCCATTCGAAGACCATGCAACAGAGCTTCATATTCGGCTGCGTTGTTGGAGTCTGTATACAATATTTGCAGCACGTACTGAACGGTATCTCCGGTTGGGGACATCAGGATGACGCCAGCCCCTAGACCGGCCAGCATTTTAGAACCGTCGAAGTTCATGATCCAATTGGAGTATGCACTGTACTCTTTAGGGAGTTCGACCTCCGTCCATTCGGCGACAAAGTCGACCAATACTTGCGACTTAATGGCTCATCGAGGTTTGTATGTTATGTCGAACGACAGGAGCTCAATGGCCCATTTAGCAATCCGCTTCGTAGCGTCGTGGTTGTTTATAATATCATTAAGTGGCACTTCTGAGGCTACTGTAATCGAACACTCTTGAAAGTAGTGTCGCAGCTTCCGGGATGCCATGAATACCGCATAGGCTATCTTTTGATAATGTGGGTACCATGATTTGCATGGAGTGAGGACAGTGGATACATAGTATACCAGCTTTTGAAGAGGGAATTTATGTCTGTCAGCTTCTCGTTCAACGATGAGCACTGCGCTTACAACTTGATGAGTTGCCACAATGTACAACAACATTGCTTTGCCGATGTTTGGCGCGGCCAGGATTGGGTTGGTTGCCAAAATGGCATTTATTTCTTCCAATCCGGCTGTGGCAGCATCCGTCCACTCGAAGTGTTCGGTGCACCGAAGGAGGCGATAAAGGGGTAAAGCCTTTTCTCCTAAGCAGGAGATAAAGTGGCTTAGAGCCGCCACGGATCCAGTTAACTTCTGGATTTGTTTGAGGTCTGTTGGGGTAGCCAACTGTGCCAAACCTCGGATTTTGGCCGGATTAGTTTCAATACCTCTACTGGAGACAATGAAACCCATGAGCTTTCCGGCTGGTACGCCGAAAACGCATTTTTCCGGATTGAGCTTGATGTCGTATGTTCGGAGGTTGTTGAATGTGAGCCTCAAGTCGTCTATCAAAGAGTCGATGTGTTTGGTTTTGACGACCACATCGTCTACGTATGCCTCTACTGTTTTGCCGATTTGTTTCTCCAGACATGTCTGAATCATGCGCTGATATGTTGCGCCGGCGTTTTTGAGCCCAAAAGGCATTGTGTTGAAACAGAAGGGACCGTATGGTGTGATGAATGCCGTTGCGGCTTGGTCGGACTCCGCCATCTTGATTTGGTGGTAACCGGAGTATGCGTCGAGGAAACACAATGACTCGTGTCCTGCGGTAGCATCGATAATTTGATCGATGCGGGGGAGGGGGAAGGGATCCTTTGGGCAAGCTTTATTGAGGTCCTTGAAATCGACACAAAGGCGCCAGGATTTATCCTTCTTTGGTACCATCACCAGGTTTGCTAGCCAGTCCGGGTGTTTTATTTCTCTGATGAATCCGGCCTCCAATAACTTGGCTAGTTCCTCTCCCATGGCCCGTCTCTTAGGTTCGGAGAAACGCCGAAGAGCTTGCTTGACCGGCTTGAATCCCTTTAGGATATTGAGGCTATGCTCGGCCAGCCTGCGTGGGATTCCTGGCATGTCTGAGGGATGCCAGGCGAATATGTCCCAATTCTCGCGCAGGAACTCTCGTAGTGCGGCGTCCACGGCGGGGTTTAACTGTGCCCCGATGGAGGCTGTTTTTGTAGGGTCCATTGGGTGGACCTGGAATTTGACTATTTCATCCGCTGGTTTAAAAGAGGTGGACTTGGATCTCTTATCGAGGATCATGTCGCCCCTGTCCACTATGGAGCATAGCGTGGTTAATTCCTCGGCCGAGAGGGCTTCGGATAATGCCTCGAGGGCCAGTGCGGCTGTTTTGTTTTCGGCGCGGAGTGCTGTGTCCGGATCACTGGCGAGGGTGATGATTTCGTTGGGCCCGGGCATTTTGAGCTTCATGTACCCATAATGGGGTACGGCTTGGAAGATCGTGAATGCCTCACGTCCTAAAAGGGCGTGGTATCCACTGCTGAACGGGGCCACTTGAAATGTAATTTCTTCGGACCTATAGTTCTCTGGCGTACCGAATACCACATCTAGTGTGATTTTCCCAGCGCACCGTGCCTGCCGACCGGGTATGATTCCCCTGAAGGTTGTGCTACTTTGCTCAAAGCGGTTCCAGTCTATTTCCATTTTTTGAAGGGTTTCCTCATAGATGAGGTTTAATCCGCTGCCGCCGTCCATGAGTACTTTGGTGAGTCGAAAGCCGTCCACAATTGGACTGAGGACCAGTGCGGCTGGTGCTCGGGCTGTTCGGAATTTAGGTTCGTCACTGGCATTGAAGGTAATAGCCGTGTCACTCCATGGATTTATTGCTGCTACGTGGCAGATTTCGGCCATGCTGCGGAGTGTTCACTTGCGCCTATTATTTGACGCAAAGGTCTCAAAGACTGTTAAGACCGTATTGTTATCCACAGGATGGTGCTCTGTGGCATTTGGGATAAGAAGATCCTCACCACTTTTGGCCACCTGCCGGAGTATCCAACATGCTCTAAGGCTGTGCGTTGGTATTGTATCCGCTGTACTATGAATTTTGCAGGGTCCGTTAAGCCATCCCTCCAGTACGGTTCCATGCCCTGTAGAGGGTTTTTGTTTCTTTGCAACTAGCTCGGGTGTCTTATGATAGTGCACCCTTTTACTTAGGACTGGGTGTGTATTCGGAGCCGGATTATCCCAAAATTTCGTTTCGGTTTTCCAGGCACTTTCCATCGCACAGTACTTTCGTACTATGGATGCCAAGTCAGCGAAGCATGATATGTCACGGCGACTTAAGGCGTTAAGGATTCCCTTGTCCGTGCAATTATTGCAGAAAAGTGAGACTGCATCTTCCTCGCGACAGTCCTTAACCTTGTTCATCACAAGGAGGAATCTGGCCCAATAATGATGTACTGTTTCATGGGGCTCTTGCCTGATGTGGGAAAGATCGTTTATGTCTGGGTGGGTGGGTGGATTTGAGTCCGAACCCCTACCCGATCTGAGACCCAGGGGCCGAGGAGTTTCCAATCTTGGAAGTTTGGGTTCCGGAGTGTTACCCGATAAGTCTGGCCCGCTGCCTGATTCTAGGTTCAGGGCTTGGGTGATGTCCTCCCGTAAGCGGGTATCCGGCTCGGAGAGCTCAGGAATCCGGACATAGTTAGTCCTCAAAATAGAGGAAGAGTTGCCGCATTGTTCCTCCACCACCGCAACATGATGGGTGACCGATGGAGAGTTAATCTCCCTTTGATCGGGTTTAAGCCCAATCCGATCATAGTCCGTAGCGACTCCCAAGGCGGCGATGCGATCCAAGAGTTTGTTTAGGGAAGAGAGCTCCATTGGATCCATCTGCTCGGCGAATTCCGAGCCGACGTGGAGGCTATTTTTGATGACCCGAGAAGTCATCGTCGGTGCAGCGGCCGAACAGGCAGTCATGACGAAACTGCCTAGCCGGAGAGTTTGGCCGACAGCCAGAGCTCCCCCGGCGGTAATGTTGTTTTTAACAACGAGATGAGGCATCCTTCCTTACGGCGACGTCACAGAGGAACTCTCAATGAAAGCACCAATGTCGGTGTCAAAACCGGCGGATCTCGGGTAGGGGGTCCCGAACTGTGCGTCTAAGGCGGATGGTAACAGGAGGCAGGGGACACGATGTTTTACCCAGGTTCGGGCCCTCTTGATGGAGGTAAAACCCTACGTCCTGCTTGATTTATTCTTGATGATATGAGTATTACAAGAGTTGATCTACCACGAGATCGGAGAGGCTAAACCCTAGAAGCTAGCCTATGGTATGATTGTATGTTGTCCTACGGACTAAAACCCTCTGGTTTATATAGACACTAGAGGGGGCTAGGGTTACACAAGGTCGGTTACAAAGGAGGAGATATACATATCCGTACTGCCTAGCTTGCCTTCCACGCCAAGTGAGTCCCATCCGGACACGAGACGAAGTCTTCAATCTTGTATCTTCATAGTCCAATAGTCCGGCCAAAGGATATAATCTGGCTATCCGGATACCCCCTAATCCAGGACTCCCTCAGTGGTGGAGGGGTATAAATAGGCAGCTCCAAAAATCCAACTGTTACAAGTCTTTGACCCAACTCGGTGGCACCGACATGAAAATCTTAGTGAGACCGACTAGTGCAAAAGACTTGACTATTAGCGTTCTCGGTGAGACCGATTATACCATCTCGGTGGGACCGAAGTGCAATGGATAGGGCAGAGCCTCATCTTAGTAATTTTGATTGTTTTGTCTTGGTGATTCCGGAATTAAACGACTTCATCACAGAAACTTAGCAAGGCCTTCTTGGTGGGACCGAGAACCAATTCGGCCAGACTGAAATGTTAGGGTTTTGGCTCTGGCAATAGAATGATCATATCGGTGCTTCTGGAGTGGATGGTATCGGTGGGACCGAAATGATGAATTAGGGTTTGGACAGATGTGTTTATGGGAAAGTGATGGAGGGTTTTTGGAGCAATATCACTAAGCACTTTGAGCAACAACCTCACCAACAATACATCATCCCCTTTTAATAGTATTTGATTTCCTAAGTGACCCAATGTGATCTTGGATCTCTAAACCAAAAATGTAGAGTCTTGGGGTAGCCAATTCTTGTTCTTCACATTTTGAAGGGGGTCCACATCTTCATATCCTTGCCCTGCCGCTTGTTGAACTTATCTAAAATATTCTAGGTAAAACCATTAGTCCAACAAAATGTATGTTGACATTGATTACCAAAACCACCAAGGGAGCAAAGGTGCTTTCTCCCCCTTTTTGGTAATTGATGACAACATACATCAAAGCTTCAAATGATAATATAGTATGTAGTAAATTAAAGCTTTGAAGGAACATGTAACATGCATAAGCTCCCCCTACAAGTGTGCAATCATGCTTACGATAGAAACTAAAGGGATGTGAGTGCACCACATGAAGGAATGAGTAATGAGTTACATGTATCTTGTGCTAGGGCATATTTCTCCCTAAGTGGTTTTGGTGATTGATGACAAGGTGTGCACAGACTAATCGTGTGCATTGAGCATTTCAGATTATTAGACATATGGCACAAGACGATCCAGTCCCCTCGAAGTTTCAAAGTGAAGACGGTTTTCTTTCCTGTGTATCTTTTTTGGTGGACTTGAGTCATACGAAAAACCATACTATCAAGAGGGGGTCCGCTTCAGAAAGGTTTGGGTGGAATCATCATGTACACACTCATATTGCACCCTTCGCCTCTTCCCGCTTCTTTGGAGTAGTCCATTTGTTTTGCTGGAGAAGTAGTGGAGATCTGCAAGCGGCAGTACCGTGGGCAGCAGTAGCAGTACCGCTTATTAGCAGTAGTACCATTGCTAGTTCCACTTGTACTACCGCTCACTACCGTGGTCTCGACTTTTTGTGTCGGGTACTACGGTAGTACCTCTGGGTCTCTACCATGCATCCTCCTTGGACCTGCAGGACAAGTGGAAGTAGGAGCGGCAGTAGAGGCGGTAGTACCGCTTGTCAGCGGTAGTACCGCCCTACCTCCGTTGCTACTACTGCTCGGCGCTCTGTTCTCCCCTATTTCTGTTTTCTCCCTTGCATACTGTTGGAAGAGGTAGTACCGCCCCGGAGCGGTAGTACCGCTTGTGTGCGGGCTGAGAAGAGCATAACGGTTGGTTTGTTCCCCACTACAAAAAGGGGATCTTCTTCTCCAAGAAGACCTACCTCTTCCACCCCAAAACTCCATTGGTGCTCCAAAGCTCATTTTCTCCCGATCTCTCTCCCTAGCCAATCAAACTTGTTGATTTTCTAGGGATTAGTTGAGAAGGCCCCGACCTACACTTCCACCAAGAGAAATACGACCCCCCCACTAATCCCTTGTGGATCTTGTTACTCTTGGGTGTTTGAGCACCCTAGACGGTTGAGGTCACCTCGGAGCCACATTCCATTGTGGTGAAGCTTCTTGGTGTTGTTGGGATCCTCCAATTAGTGTAGATTGCCCCAACCTTGTTCGTAAAGGTCCGGTCGCCGCCTTCAAGGGCACCACTAGTGGAATCACGGGCATCTCACATTGTGTGAGGGCATGAGGAGAATACGGTGGCCCTAGTGGCTTCTTGGGGCGCATTGTGCCTCCACACCACTCCAACAGAGACGTACTTCCCCTCAAAGGGAAGGAACTTCGGTAACACATCCTTGTCTCCACCGGCTCCACTTTTGGTTATTTCTTACCTTTACTTTGTGCAAGCTATTATTGTGTTGTATCTCTTACTTCCTTGTGTTGCTCGCACCATATAGGTTGCTCACCTAGTCGCATATCTAGGCAACCTATTTGTGAAAAACCCTAACTTGTTAAGAAAAGATAAAAATTGGTAGTTGCCTATTCACGCCCCCCTCTAGTCAACCATATCGATCCTTTCATCTTGGCTATATGCATCAGAGCAATATGATGAAAAATGTGCCTTCATGTCCATGATTCCTTCTTGCAAACAATATGTACAACAAGTCAAGAGATCATCATGTACATGAGTGAGATGCATATACTTACCTTGAGGTTCTTGAGCTGGTTCTTGAAGAGATAAGCTTGAGAAAACAAGGTTAGATAACACAAGGAAATTTCAACAAGAAAAGAGCCATAAGATCCACAAGAGTACCAAGACTGGGATGTCATGTATTTGATGAGTGTCACAAGGTGAGTAATCCTTTAGATATAGATATTTCCCCAAAGGATTTAATAGGATTTTCAATAAATTTCAAGGATTTTGATCCCCTAAGCTTAAATTTCCTTGATAACCCACAAGTATAGGGGATCGCAACAGTTTTCGATAAGTAAGAGTGTCGAACCCAATGGGGAGCTAAAGGTAGAACAAATATTCCCTCAAGTTCTATCGACCACCAATACAACTCTACGCATGCTTGACGTTCGCTTTACCTAGAACAAGTATGAAACTAGAAGTACTTTGTAGGTGTTGTTGGATAGGTTTGCAAGATAATAAAGAGTACGTAAATAAAAAGTAGGGGCTGTTTAGATAAAGAAACAATAAAGTAAATATAGCGAGTGTGGAGAAGTGGTGGTAGGAGTTGCAAAATTGTCCCTAAGCAATTGACTACTTTACTAGACCGATAGCAAGTATTATGTGGGAGAGGCCAGTGCTAGCATATCATCCCTGACTTGGAATTCTATGCACTTATGATTGGAACTATTAGCAAGCATCCGCAACTACTAATGTTCATTAAGGTAAAACCCAACAATAGCACTAAGATATATTGGTCCCCCTTCAATCCCGTATGCATCAATTTCTATGCTAGGTTGAAGCTTCTATCACTCTTGCCCTCCAATACATAGTCCTATGAACATACAACTAACCCTAGGGTGTGATCCACGCGCGCAATCATATGATGGGCACCAAAGGACAACAACATAACCACAAGCAAATTAAATCAATCATAGCAATTCATCAACCACCGATAGGACAACGAAAATCTACTCAGACATCATAGGATGGCAACACATCATTGGATAATAATATGAAGCATAAAGCACCATGTTCAAGTAGAGGGTACAGCGGGTTGCGGGAGAGTGGACCGCTGTAGATAGAGGGGGGAAGGTGATGGAGATGTTGGTGAAGATGGCGGAGGTGTTGGTGTAGATCGCGGTGATGATGATGATGATGGCAACGATAGCGTTCCGGCGCCACCGCAAGACAAGGGGAGAGGGGGGGTCCTTCGTGTTCTTCTTCCTTGACCTCCTCCCTAGATGGGAGAAGGGTTTCCCCTCTGGTCCTTGGCCTCCATGGCATGGGAGGGGCGAGAGCCCCTCCGAGATTGGATCTGTCTCTCTGTCTCTCTCTGTTTCTGTGTTCTCAGATTCTTCCCTTTCACCGTTTCTTATATTCCCGGAGATCCGTAACTCCGATTGGGCTGAAATTTTAACATGATCTCTATCCGGATATTAGCTTTCTTGCGGCGAAAGAAGGGTATCAACCGCCTTATGGGTGGCCCACGAGGGCCAGGGGCGCGCCCAGGGGGGCAGGCGCGCCCCTGCCTCGTGGCCACCTCGGGCACCGTCTCACGTGGATTTTTCTTCCCAAAAATCATATATATTACAAAAAAAATCTCCATCAATTTTTATCCGGTTTGGACTCCGTTTGATATGGATATTCTGCGAAACAAAAAACATGCAACAAACAGGAACTGGCACTGGGCACTGGATCAATATGTTAGTCCCAAAAATAGTATAAAAAGTTGCCAAAAGTATATGAAAGTTGTAGAATATTGGCATGGAACAATCAAAAATTATAGATATGACGGAGACGTATCATTCCTCTCCCCCTAAATCTAGCATTGGGGAGTAGGTAGAGTGAGACAAACTCAGAGCAAATGAGAAGAAATTAACTATTGAACTTCTAAACATATCTCTTGAAGGAAATATGCCTTAGAGGCAATAATAAAGTTGTTATTTATATTTCCTTATATCATCATAAATGTTTATTATTCATGCTAGAATTGTACTAACCGGAAACTTAGTACATGTGTGAATACATAGACAAAACAGAGTGTCCCTAGTACGCCTCTACTTGACTAGCTCGTTAATCAAATATGGTTAAGTTTCCTGACCATAGACATGTGTTGTCATTTGATGAACGAGATCACATCATTAGAGAATGACTTGATGGACAAGAACCATCCATTAGCATTATGATCGTTTAGTTTTATTGCTATTGCTTTCTTCATGACTTATACATATTCCTCTGACCATGAGATTGTGCAACTCCTGAATACTGGAGGAACACCTTGTGTGCTATCAAATGTCACAACGTAACTGGGTGATTATAAAGATGCTCTACAGGTGTCTCCAAAGGTGTTTGTTGAGTTGGCATAGATCAAGATTAGGATTTGTCACTGCATGTATTGGAGAGGTATCTCTAGGCCCTCTCGGTAATGCACATCACTATAAGCCTTGAAAGCAATGTGACTAATGAGTTAGTTGTGGGATGATGCATTACATAATGAGTAAAGAGACTTCCAGTGACGAGATTGAACTAGTTATGAGGATACCGATGATCGAATCTCAGGCAAGTAACATACCGATGACAAAGGGAATGACGTGTGTTGTTATGCGGTTTGACCGATAAAGATCTTCGTAGAATATATAGGAACCAATATGAGCATCCAGGTTCTGCTATTGGTTATTGACTGGAGACGTATCTCGGTCATGTCTACATAGTTCTTGAACCCGTAGGGTCCGCATGCTTAATGTTCGATGACGATTTGTATTATGAGTTATGTGTTTTGGTGACCAAAGTTTGATCCGAGTCCCAGATGAGATCACGGACATGACGAGGAGTCTCGAAATGGTCGAGAGGTAAAAATTCATATATTGGAAGGTAGTATTCGGACATCGGAATGGTTCTGAGTGATTCAGGTATTTTTCCGGAGTTCCGAGGGGTTACAGGAACCCCCCGAGGAAGTATTGGGCCTACATGGGCCTAAAGGGAGAGAGAGCGAAGCCCGCGGGGGGTGGCACGCACCCCCTCCTAGGGAGTCCGAATAGGACAAGGAGGTGGGGGCGTGACCCCCCTTCCCTTTCCCTCTCCCTCTCCTTCCTATTCCCTCCGGTAGAGAAAGGAAAGGGGGGGGGGGCAAATCCTACTTGGACTAGGAGTCCAAGTAGGACTCCCCCTTGGCGCGCCTGAAAGGATCGAGATGGACCTAGAGGGGGCTGAATGATAACCCGCAAGTATAGGGGATCGCAACAGTTTTCGAGGGTAGAGTATTCAACCCAAATTTATTGATTCGACACAAGGGGAGCCAAAGAATATTCTCAAGTATTAGCACCTGAGTTGTCAATTCAACCACACCTGGAAAACTTAATATCTGCAACAAAGTATTTAGTAGCCAAGTTGTCACATCCCTAGTTCTGGTCTGATCTAGGCTAGCTTCCATGTGTTGCATCATGTTTAAATTCTTTTGAATTTGAAATGGGGATGTTCAAACCCTAGCACCACTTGAATCAAATTAGGTTCAACTAAAATTTGCATTCAATGAAACCAAAATGATCCTTATTGATATTTGGTATTTTTGGCAAGGGCTTTGTTCCAAACCAAAAATAATGAACATTTGAAAGGAATTATTTTGGGCATTGAATTTAAATCAATATTGTATTTGGATTTGGGTTTACATTCTTAATATATGGAATATAATTTCAGATAACTCTGAAATAATTTATGTGCCTTTGGATAATCCCATTGTGCAATATAAAAATATTCAGAGGAATGTTCACTGTTTTCAATTTGTTTGGAGTTCAAAACAGTGGCAAAATGAATTAATAAAAGGAAAACAGAACAGAAACAAAACAGACCAGAGAAAACTTACCTCGCGCCCACCAACCGGCCCAACACTGTAGTTAGCCGGCCCAGCCCACCAGGGGCTCCTCCCTGTCGTCTTTCCCCTTTCCAGGAGGACGAGCGCGTGGCCGGCGCGCGCGAGCACGCGTCCGGCCACCTCCTGCTTGCTTTCCGCTGCTGGAGTCTGCCCCGAGCGCCACGTGCACCGCCCCGACCTTCCCCTAGACCTCTATCACTCTCCCTCGACTTCCTCCCCCTTCTCTGCTCTGTCCCCGCACGCGCCCGAGCGGAGCTAGTCGCCGCCGTTAGCTGCCATCGCGTCCAGCGCCTCCCCCTCGACCTCCTGTCGTGCTTGCGAGCTCCGTCTCGATGTCCCCGACCTCCTCGACGAGCCATGAGGCCCTGGACGCGTTGCAATGCCGCCACCGATGCTTTTCCCCTCCTCGGCCGCCGGAGATCGACCTTGCCGCCCCGCTCAGCTCCGGCTTTCCCCGAGCCGCTGCGACGCCTACTGCAACCACTGTGAGCTGCTGCACCTTCTCCCCCTCTCCGTTTTCTCGATGGCATGCCACAGCTGCCGCTTCGCCGATTCCCGAAACCCGCCACCTCTCGTGCCCACCGCCGACGATGCTCCGGTTACCATTTGGTCCCAGGTGCGTGTCCACATAGCTTACCAGTAACATCCCAAATTTTCAATTTGGAATGTTATACATTAGATCATCATTTGCATATCATATTTATTGCATTTTGGTTGATCCTAGAAAATTCTACACAACTCAAGGACCCTCGGAGAGAGTTGGGGATTTCGTTATTTTCATATTTGAGTTTTCCTAAATTTTGAAAATAGGATCATTTGATTTTTATTTATTTTATCTTCAATTATTTCTATTATCAAAATACGAGAGAGGGAATAAAATGACTTTCCCAAAATAAAGAAATATTGAGGATTTAATAAAAAAATCAAATAAGATTTTATTTTGGTTTTATTTGCTATTTTATTTGAATTTAGGAAAAATATGCATTTTTCAAAATTACATTTAGGCCCCAAATAAATGTTCATCTTGTGCGGCTTGATTTTAGAAGCCGGGGAAAATTTATTTCGGGATTTTTGGAGTCCGTTTAGTATTCTTTTTGTTTTTTTCTGAGCGTAACTATTAAAAAAACGCGCAACCGACCTACCGGGCCGTGTCCGACATGGACACTAGGCCCGGCCGGCTTTAAATAGCCGGGAGGCCCAGCCGCCACCCCCCACCAAACCCTAGCGCCGCCCTAGCCGCCGGTGCCGCCGCCGCGCCGGCGCCGCCGGATCCGCCGCCGCCGGAGGTAGATCTCGCCGCCGGTTTTTTTAAAAAACCGACCGGTTTTCCGTTGGTTTCGTTCGGTTTTTTTAGTTTGTTTTATTTAACTAGATCGGGTTTTCCAGTTTATTTATTTAGCGAGCGTTCCCCGTTCGTTCATTTTAACGAACGTGTTCTTCGATTAGATCCAGTTAACGAACGTTCGTTCGTTAATCTGTTCATCGTTTTCTTTTTCTCGGATTAAATCCGCGATTTTTCTAATCGCGATTCCTGATCCGTTTTTCGTTCTAGTCTAACTTTTCGCTCGTTTATCGGAATCAGGGGATTCAAGCGCCTGGAGTTTCGTCTAGAAACCCTCTTTCCGTTTAACCAACTCAAACAAGTTTTGCCACTATAAAAATTGCCCTAGATCTAGAATAGTAAATGAAGCTTGTTTCTTTTGCCGTTTGTCTTTCGTTGCTTCGTTCGATTTGATTCTTTTTGCCAACCAGAGTTCTTAAGTTGAACTTTCTGGTTAGATCTCTTATTTGAGTTTTACCTATGCATTAGTTGAGTACTTATTGTATGCTTGTTTGTTTGCGATAGAGTACCCGGAGTGCGCCGCTTGCTACTTCGAATCGCTAGGTTTCCCGGATCATCAGCAAGGCAAGTAACACTTTGATCATACTTCCAATTACCCAGTTTTTATTGCATTAGAGCAATCCTCACACATTGCATGATTAGGATCTAATTAAATTGTGGGTTGGGAAGTAGATGAGGCAGTACCTATTACCTGTTATTATCAAACCTTTGGGAGTTACTTCTATGCTGCTTATTATGCCATGCTATGCTAGTAGACGTGGATTGGGTGAGTGTATCCATGAAAGATGTGAGATTGTTAAATTAATGGTTTATCTAAGGTGGCAACTTAAATACACATCTGGGTGGATTGAGGCACCTGGGTATTCCAGCGATTGCCTGTTTTCTTTTGGACCGCCACCCAGGCTCAAAGGGATCATGAGATTATTCATGCTAGAAACTTCCGTGTGCAGCCACAAGCTACTATGGGCTCTAGCATAGTTGATTAAGTCGTGTGAACTCTTACAATGGTAGACTAGTAGATGTAGGGGTAGTAGGTGGTACGGTCTACCCATCGTAAGGTGCAAACGCTTCTCAAAGACTATGTCTCGGTCATCTGTTTCTCAAACACCATGTAGTGCAAGAAATCCAATGGAGGAGATCGAGTCTTATGGGGAAAAGTGCGCAAACATCTGCAGAGTGTATAAACTAACCATGGTTAGCCGTGTCCCCGGTTATGGACATCTTGAGTATCTAGTACGTGGATTATCCTGTGATTCTCATCATGTTACTCTAAATTAATTTTGTGGGGTTTTGTTTAATGATGATGCTTAATTGGGATTGAGAATGCTGTCAACCATTCTCAATGTTTAACAACTACCATGATAGTTAAATAAAATTTATTCCTTTGCAGTAGGGAAAACTTGGCTTTACGCAAAACTGTAACCATAGAGCTTTCCACCAGCCAAATATGCATATAGTATAGCCTATTTCTTCCATTACTCTCTATGTGTTACATTGCCAGCATATTCCATGTGCTGACCCGTTTCGGGCTGCAACAGTAATGTTGCAGACTTTTCAGACGACGATTAAGGTGCTTTTAGGTCGTGGTTCTATACTCAGTGATGCTGTTGGAGTTGATGGACTCACTTATCTTCCAAGCCTTCCGTTATTATCATTATTAGATGGCCTTAAGCCATATTTATTGTAATAAGTTCTCTTTTGAGACTCTCGATGTAATAAGTGTGTGATTGCTACTCTGTTATAAATCCTTCAAGTACTGTGTGGTGTCAGCATTATTGATCCAGGGATGACACCTGAGCACAGAGATTGGGCTGTTTGAGGTCTGGTCGCTACAAGATGGTATCAGAGCACACGCTGACTGTAGGACACGACCACTAAGCAAAAGACCTAGATCACTACTCACTCTCTTCTCATTCTGACCTCTCATCTTTTCTACTCTTCTAGGATGGCGGATGCAAGGAACAAGTTCACGCAACCGGATGAAGATACACCCTTTGGACGTCACTTGAAGGAAGTCACTAGATATCTGAACATAGGAGTACCAAGCTTCACCGGAACCTACAACGCCACTCTACCTGAAGAAGAGCGCTGGATGATTCAAGTTCAAGTTCCAGGAAGGACGTTCATGCCAGTCACTGAACCCATAGAGTTTTCTTTTGATGCACCAACATGGAGTCTAGGAAAGAGCATGGCAGCTCACATCGCCATGGGACGCATTGGAGAAGTTTACCGCAATGATCTCAAGGATACTATCTACCAGATTTGTGGGCGCTGAGATGAGCACTGGGAGATGATCAGCACCAGGAAGGATAGATCAGTTGCAGCTTTTATCCAGGAGTTAAACCAGCACATTCGACGTCAGGAGAACCAGATGTGCGCCGCCATGATAGATCTGAAGAAGGCGAGGATAAGAATCAAGGAACTGGAGGAAGAACTCAAGGCTACACGTCAAGATTATGAAGAGGAAATTGAAGTATTAGAGGAGAAGAATGACGATCTGATCAAGAAGATTGGAATATTTATGGGAGGCCCTACACCAGTAGAGGAAGACGAAGAACCCAAGGAAATTCGCCTGGAAGAGTACAACATCATCGACGACACCGACTCGGATCCAGATGATAGCGATGATGACTATGTTGATGAAGCTGGAACAGATATCATGGAGTCTGCAACCGAAGAATATTTCTTGTAGACCACCCCATCAGTAGTAGTAGTCCACCATGTAAATATAGTAGTCCGAGCACTTTTGCGATAGTTAGATCGATTGTATGCCCTTGTTTGATTGATTGAATGAAGTGAATTGTTTGCTTTTGCCTCATGTGCATATGGGTAGTGTTTTCTCTTTAGACCCCCCCTCTATTCTTGAATCTCATCCTTTCTACACCCTGAGATGCCTCCAAGACGCGACCCCGGATTTACCTTCCCACCGGAGCTCACCCAGTTGATCCAGCAGCAGAACACATTGATGCAGTTGCTAGTCCAGAATCAGAATTAGGGGAACAACAACAACCCACCACCACAACCACCACCTGTTGATCACTTAGCCTGTTTTCTTAGGCTGAATCTGCCGGTGTTTTCCAGTAGCACCGAGCCGATAGTAGCAGATGATTGGCTCCGTAAGACAGCTAGAGAGTTGACCACGACAGGATGCACAGATGCGTAAAAAGTGAAGTTTGACGCACATCATCTAGAAGGACCCGCAGCATCATGGTGGGAGAATTTCACAGCCACTTTCCCTGTCGACACTGTCACGTGGGACCAGTTCCAACAGGCTTTCCATACTGCCCATGTTTCATCAGGAGCTATGGCCATGAAGAAGCGAGAGTTTCGCAACTTGCGCCAAGGAGGACGGACAGTTGGTCAGTATGTGGAGGACTTTAGTAAGTTAGCACGTTATGCCTCAGATGACGTTGCTACGGATGCAGCTAAGCAGGAGAAGTTTCTAGAAGGACTGAATGATGAGTTGAGCATGCAGTTGATGGTAGCAACCTTCAACAACTACCAGGAGTTGGTAGATCGTGCTCTCATGATTGAAGGGAAGCAGCAGCAGATTGAGAATCGCAAGAGGAAGTACAGACAAGGGAAGTACAATTCAGGAGCTTAGCAGAAGCCACATTTTACCCCTAGACCAGGAGGACATTTTCAGCATACCCATGGAGGAGGTAGCTCGCACAATCATAATGGCACCAAGACTGGTAATGGGAATGGAGGAAGCAACGGCCAGAACCGTACAAACCCATCAACCCCAGCCAAGAGAGACCTGAGCCAAGTCACTTGCTTTAAGTGCCAGAAGACCGGACATTATGCCAATGAATGTCCTGAAGCCCAGAATGGAAATGGCAATGGAAGCTTTGGGAAGAAGCCGAACCCTTTTAATAGGGGACAGGTGAACCACGTAAATGTGGAGGAGGTTGAAGCCCAGCCCGATGCAGTAATAGGTAAGTTTTTGGTTAAGTCATTTACTGCACTCGTTCTTTTTTATACTGGTGCATCGCATTCATACATATCAAGGGGATTTCTGGATAAGTATAAACTGCCAACCCAAGCCCTTATGTCACCCATGTTAGTAACCTTGCCTGGAGCAGAGTATATGGCTAGTCTATGGTGTGATCGGTTACCATTAAGGATTGGTAACTACGTATTTCCCTCAGACCTAATAGTATTGGAATCTCAAGGATTGGATGTGATATTAGGCATGGATTGGTTATCGAAGTATGAAGGAAACATTGAATGTGCCAGTAAGTCAATTTTGCTTACCACCCCAGAAGGGAGAAGGATCAAGTATGTATCCCGGCATGTGCCGAATAGGACTCAAGTAAATTGTTTAACAGGAGTTGTGCAGGAGGAAGTACCAGTAGTGAAGGATTTCCCTGATGTATTTCCAGAGGAGTTGCCAGGCATGCCACCGAATAGAGATATTGAGTTTTTGATTGAGCTTTTGCCAGGCACCGGGCCAATATCAAAGAGACCATATAGGATGCCCGCAAAGGATTTGGTGGAGATTAAGAAGCAGATTAAGGAGTTACTAGATAAAGGATATATTTGCCCAAGTTCTTCGCCTTGGGGATCGCCAGTACTTTTAGTGGAGAAGAAGGATGGATCGTTAAGGATGGTTGTTGATTATCAAGGATTGAATGAAGTAACCATCAAGAACAAGTGCCCACTACCGATGATCAATGATCTGTTTGATCGATTGCAAGGAGCTAAGGTATTTTCCAAGATCGATCTGCGATCAGGATACCACCAGTTGAAGATTCGAGAACATGATATACCTAAGACAGCTTTTACCACCAGGTATGGGCTGTACGAGTATACCGTTATGTCATTTGGCCTGACTAATGCACCTGCATATTTCATGAACATGATGAACAAAGTGTTTATGGAGTTTTTGGATAAGTTCGTCGTAGTGTTCATTGATGATATCCCGGTTTACTCGAAGAATGAAGAGGAGCATAAGGAGCATCTGAGTTTGGTTCTTGGAAAGCTCAGAGAACATCAATTATATGCCAAGTTTAGCAAATGTGAATTTTGGTTGAAGGAAGTTGGATTTCTCAGACACGTTATATCCGGAGAAGGTATAGCAGTAGATCCCACTAAGGTTGATACTGTGACAAATTGGGAAGCCCCAACCACAGTTGGAGAGATCCGAAGTTTTCTTGGACTCGCAGGATACTACCGGAGGTTTATTTAGAATTGCTCAAAGATTGCGAAGCCTATGACGGAGTTGTTGAAGAAGGATTCCAAGTTCAGATGGACTGATGAATGTGAGGCTAGTTTCCAGGAGTTAAAGAAACGTTTGGTTACATCACCTGTGTTGATTTTGCCAGATCAGACCAAGGATTATGAGGTGTATTGCGACGCTTCACATCGAGGACTAGGAGCAGTTCTTATGCAGGAAGGAAGAGTTGTTTCATATGCCTCACGACAGCTTAAGCCTCTGAGTTGAATTATGCTACGCATGATTTGGAGTTAGCAGCCCTAGTGCACACATTGAAAACCTGGAGACACTTTCTCATTGGAAACCATTGTGAGGTGTTCACGAATCACAAGAGTTTGAAGTATATTTTCACGCAGAAGGAGTTGAATCTCAGACAAAGGAGATGGTTGGAACTCATCAAGGATTATGATATGAGGTTGCATTATCACCCCGGAAAGGCTAACGTAGTAGCCGATGCGCTGAGCCGTAAAAGTCATGTCAACACCTTAACGACGGGAGATTTACCAAGGGAGTTAGCAGAAAATCTTCGTGAGCTATGTTTGGAGATAGTCCCGAGAGGCTATGTAGCAGCATTGGAGATTCAGTCTACTTTGATGGATAAGATCAGAGAAGCTCAAAAGACTGACAAGGAGATTGCTTCTATTAAGGAGAAAATGAGCAAAGGAAAAGCTAAAGTATTTTGTGAGGATGAGCACGATACCTTATGGTTTGAAGACCATGTTTATGTGCCCAACGACCCGGAGATCAGGAAGTTGATTCTACAAGAGGCCCATGATTCACCATATTCGATTCACCCAGGAAATAGCAAGATGTATTTGGATTTGAAGGATACTTTCTGGTGGACCGGAATGAAGAAGGATATTGCGGAATATGTAGCAGTTTGTGATGTATGTCAGAGAGTAAAGGCAAAGCATCAAAAGCCAGCAGGATTGCTACAGGCATTGCCAATACCCGAGTGGAAGTGGGATATGTTAGGCATGGATTTTATCATAGGTTTACCCAAAACTCGTTCAGGCTATGACTCAATATGGGTTGTAGTCGATCGTTTGACTAAGGTAGCTCATTTCATCCCAGTAAAGACTACCTATACCAGTGCTAAATTAGCAAAGATATACATGACCAGAATCGTATGTCTGCATGGAGTTCCAAGGAGCATTGTATCGGATAGAGGAACCCTATTTACCTCAAAGTTCTGGAATCAGTTGCATGAAACTTTGGGTACAAGACTGGAGTTTAGTACAGCTTTCCATCCCAGACAGATGGACGGACCGAGAGAGTCAACCAGATTTTGGAGGATATGCTGAGAGCTTGTGCGCTAGATTATGGATCTAGTTGGGACGAGAATTTGCCATGTGCAAAGTTCTCTTACAACAACAGTTATCAATCCTGTTTGAAGATGGCCCTTTCGAAGCCTTGTACGGAAGGAGGTGCAGGACCCCATTGTCGTGGGATGAAGTTGGAGACCGCCAGTTGTTTGGACCGGATCTGATTAAGGAGTCTGAACAGAAAGTGAAATTGATTCGCGACAGGCTCAAGGTAGCCCAGTCCAGGCAGAAGAGCTACACAGATTCAAAACGCAAGGAGACAGTTTACGAAGTCGGAGACCGAGTTTATCTTCGAGTATCTCCACTTCGAGGAATTAAGCGCTTGGGAGTTAAGGGAAAGTTAGCACCACATTTTGTAGGCCCATACAAAGTTTTGGAGCGTATGGGAGAAGTAGCCTATAAGTTGAAATTGCCTGAAGGATTGTCAGGAGTTCACGACGTGTTCCACATTTCCCAGTTGAAGAAGTGCCACGCAGAGATGGCTGATATACCGCTGAGAGATACAGTGCCACTGGAAATGATTCAGCTGGAGAATGATTTGACCTATGAGGAGAAACCAGTTAAGATTCTAGAGTATGCCAGTTGAGTCACCCGCAGCAAGGTTATCAAGTTTTGCAAAGTTCAGTGGAGCCACCATACGGAGGATGAAGCCACCTGGGAGTGAGAGGAAGAATTGCTGAAGGACCACCCTCACCTATTTTCTAGCCAACCCGAATCTCGAGGGCGAGATTCATCTTAAGGGGGGGGGGTAGGTTTGTAACATCCCAAATTTTCAATTTGGAATGTTATACACTACATCATCATTTGCATATCATATTTTATTGCATTTTGGTTGATCATAGAAAATTCTACGCAACTCAAGGACCCTCGGAGAGAGTTGGCGATTTCGTTATTTTCATATTTGAGTTTTCTCAAATTTTGAAAATAGGATCATTTGATTTTTATTTATTTTATCTTCAATTATTTCTATTATCAAAATATGAGAGAGGGAATAAAATGACTTTCCCAAAATAAATAAATATTGAGGATTTAATAAAAAATCAAATAAGATTTTATTTTGGTTTTATTTGATATTTTATTTGAATTCAGGAAAAATGCGCGTTTTTCAAAATTGCATTTAGGCCCCAAATAAATGTTCATCCCGTGCGGCTTGATTTTAGAAGCCGGGGAAAATTTATTTCGGGATTTTTGGAGTCCGTTTAGTATTCCTTTTGTTTTTTCTGAGCGTAACTATTTAAAAAAACGCGCATCCGACTTACCGGGCTGTGTCCAACCTGGACACTAGGCCCGTTCGGCTTTAAATAGCCGGGAGGTCCAGCCGCCACCCCCCACCAAACCCTAGCACTGCCCTAGCCGCCACCGCCCCCCGCCGCCGCCGCCGGAGGTAGATCTCGCCGCCGTTTTTTTTAGAAAACCGCTCGGTTTTCCGTCGGTTTCATTCGGTTTTTTAGTTCGTTTTATTTAAATAGATCGTTTTTTCCGGTTTATTTATTTAGCGAGCATTCACCCGTTCGTTCGTTTTAACGAACATGTTCTTCGATTAGATCCAGTTAACGAACGTTCGCTCGTTAATCTGTTCGTTGTTTTCTTTTTCTCAGATTAAATCCGCAATTTTTCTGATCATGATTCCTGATCCGTTTTTCGTTCTAGTCTAACTTTTCGCTCGTTTATCAGAATCAGGCGATTCAAGCGCCTGGAGTTTCGTCTCGAAACCCTTTTTCTGTTTAACCAACTCAAACAAGTTTTGCCACTATAAAAACTGCCCTAGATCCACAAAGTAAACGAAGCTTGTTTCTTTTGCCGTTTGTCTTTCGTTGCTTCGTTCGATTTGATTCTTTTTGCCAACCGGAGTTCTTAAGTTGAACTTTCTGGTTAGATCTCTTATTTGAGTTTTACCTGTGCATTAGTTGAGTACTTATTGTATGCTTGTTTGTTTGCGATAGAGTACCTGGAGTGCGTCGCTTGCTACTTCGAATCGCTACGTTTCCCGGATCATCAGCAAGACAAGTAACACTTTGATCATACTTCCAATTACCCAGTTTTTATTGCATTAGATCAATCCTCACACATTGCATGGTTAGGATCTAATTAAATTGTGGGTTGGGAAGTAGATGAGGTAGTACCTATTACCTGTTATTATCAAACCTTTGGGAGTTACTTCTACGCTGCTTATTATGCCATGCTATGCTAGTAGACGTGGATCGGGTGAGTGTATCCATGACAGATGTGAGATTGTTAAATTAATGGTTTATCTAAGGTGGCAACTTAAATACACATCTGGGTGGATTGAGGCACATGGGTATTCCAGCGATTGCCTGTTTTCTTTTGGACCGCCACCCCGGCTCAAAGGGATCATGAGATTATTCATGCTAGAAACTTCCGTGTGCAGCCACAAGCTACTATGGGCTCTAGCATAGTTGATTAAGTCGTGTGAACTCTTACAGTGGTAGACTAGTAGATGTAGGGGTAGTAGTTGGTACGGTCTACCCATCGTAAGGTGCAAACGCTTCTGAAAGACTATGTCTCGGTCATCCGTTTCTCAAACACCATGTAGTGTGAGAAATCCAACGGAGGAGATCGAGTCTTGTGGGGAAAAGTGCGCAAACCTCTGCACAGTGTATAAACTAACCATGGTTAGCCATGTCCTCGGTTATGGACACCTTGAGTATCTAGTACCTGGATTATCCTGTGAATCTCATCATGTTACTCTAAATTAATTTTGTGGGATTTTGTTTAATGATGATGCTTAATTGGGATTGAGAATGCTGTCAACCATTCTCAATGTTTAACAACTACCATGATAGTTAAATAAAATTTATTCCTTTGCAGTAGGGAAAAACTTGCTTTATGCAAAACTGTAACAATAGAGCTTTCCACCAGCCAAATATGCATATAGTATAGCCTATTTCTTCCATTACTCTCTATGTGTTACATTGCCAATATATTCCATGTGCTGACCCGTTTCGAGCTGCAACGTTAATGTTGCAGACTTTTCAGAAGACAATTAAGGTGCTTTTAGGTCGTGGTCCTATACTCAGTGATGCTGTTGGAGTTGATGGCCTGACTTATCTTCCAAGCCTTCTTCTGTTATCGTTATTAGATGGCCTTAAGCCATATTTATTGTAATAAGTTCTCTTTTGAGACTCTCGATGTAATAAGTGTGTGATTGCTACTCTGTGATAAATCCTTCAAGTACTGTGTGGTGTCAGCATTACTGATCCAGGGATGACACCTGAGCACAGAGATTGGACCGTTTGAGGTCTGGTCACTACATTACCGCCCCGCGCTGAGCCTCGCTAGTGCCTCCCCTTGCTCGCTTGCACCCCGCAGCGCCACCCGCGCACATCACCGAGCTCCGGCCGCCGCTAACCTCGCCGCCGCCGTTTCAACAAGCCATCCCCAACGGCCCCACGGCCTCCCCTAGACGCGCACGGGCCTGGGCTTCCTCCTAGTGCCCTCGCCTGCTATTCCCGTGGCCTGCCGTGCGGGCTCCGCCACGACTTGAGGTCGCCGGCAGTGCTGACATGGCAAGTCATTAGCCACTAATGGCGCACTAACTAACCCCCTAGAGCAACTGCCATATGGGCCCATGTACCTGTTTAGGTTTGTTTTATTTTTTGTTTAGATTAGTTCATAAGCAGTGGGACCCACCCGTCAGCATTGACTCTGTTGACGTGGCCGTTGACCATGCCCACCTGTCAGCGACACTAACCAGCCCTGTGTCACTGCCGTGTGGACCCCACACATCAGGTTTGACCTGGACTAGCCCCGTTGACCTACTGACGTCATGACGATGTCATGCTGACGTAGTAAATAGTTTCTATATTTAAAGTAATTCAGAAATTCAAGAAAATAGTTAAAACTTGTAAAAATCATAGAAAATAATCTATAACTCCAAATGAAATAATTTATATATGAAAAATGATCAGAAAAATCCAAAGAGTCTGTTTATGGCATTTTCATGCATGTTAGAGCAACTTATGTCCTCTGTTTAGGACAATTCAATTAAATGGCATTTAAGAAAGCACATATGGAGTTTGAATTTGAACCTAGTGTTCAAACCAACTCAATTTAACTTGTTGCTAGTTGCATTAGGCCAATCAACAACATATTGCCATGTCACATTCATGCATCATATTGTTGCATGGCATTGATTGTGTTTCTTCTTTGTTTGTCAATGGTTGTTCCCTCTCGATAGACGTGTTCCGACGATGTGATCAATGACACCGATGAAGAGCTATATCATCTTCAGAAGTGCCAGGCAAGCAAAAAACCCTTGTTCATTTTGATACAATCCCACTCTCTCGCTCCCGCTCTCTTTTATTGCATTAGGATAACAACGATTCAACTGTTACATGCTGCGGTAGTTGAACTCCTTTCCTTTGCATGACCTGTCATTGCCACAGTAAATAGATGAAACCCACTAGCATGAGTAGGAGTTGTTTGAGCCCTGGTGTGCCTACTCATTCATGCTTGTTTGTCATGCCTGCTATTGCTTAGAGTTGTGTCAGGTCTGATTCATCGGGGATGAATTGCATAGTTGTGAACATGTCCTACTGTGTGTGAACACGATTTGGTAAAGGTAGCGGTGAGAGGCCATGTAGGAGTACATGGTGGGTTGTCTCATTGAAACCGTCCTCAGGAACTGAGTTCTGTGTTTGTGATCCATGAACAGCTACTACCACGCATTGGGCCCGAAACCAATGGACCCTCTTGACTTATTAACTGCCCTTACCCTCTGTCCAGGAATTGCAACTAGTTTCTGGTGTTTGTAGGATATGTGTTGGAGGCCGTGCGTAGCGCTGACCCTAGGGGTGGGCTATGATGCGGTAGATACATCGTGGCACGGTGTACCGGGCGCCCGTTTGGTGTCTCAGAAACCCTGCACACATCGTTTGGGGCTGTGAGCGAAACCCCGGCCGGATCTCCTCGTGAATGGAACCCGAATAGGCGATAAACTTGGACTAGAGACTTGTGTGGTTAGTCAGGTCATGGCCGACTCCCTGCCAGGCTTCCACTTGAAGGTTGCCGAGATACACGACGTTTACATGGTGGTAAAGGACTTCTGGGTTGCCTATAACAGTTCATAGACAAGTGAAAGTGGATACTCTAAAACTCGCAAGATAAGCGTGAGTGCTATGAATGGCCTTCTCGTAGGGAGACGGAAGCGGATCCATAGTGGTGTATTGATAGGGTGAATATGTGGACTCGTGTGCGCCACCTCAAAAGAGTTACTTGCAGTCATAGTTTAGGATAGCCACTGAGTCAAAGCTGGCTTGCTGCAGTCAAACTCCACCACCCCCTTTCTTGATATTGATGCATATGTAGCTAGTTCTGATGTAAGTCTTGCTGGGTACATTTGTACTCACGTTTGCCTATTTTATGTTTTTGCAGAGAGACTTCAGTCTCGCTAGTAGTTCCGTGTGGACTTCGATGTTTAGCTTGATACCTCAGCTACGATCTTGTGCCCTCGGCAGGATCTGGTAGATAGTCAGGCTTCTCAGCCTTTTTCATTTGTAGATGTCTGTACTCAGACATGTTAAGCTTCCGCAGGTGCTTTGACTTGTATGCTCTGAATGTTGGGTCATGAGACCCAGGTTTGTAATATCTCGCTCCTCGGAGCCTATTGAATAAATACTTTGAGTCATAGAGTTCTGTTGTGATGCCATGTTGTATTTACACATATCGAGCATATTTTGTGTATAATTGAAATGCTTGGTATGTGAGGGATCCGAAAATCTAGTTGTTTATCCTCGGTAGCCTCTCTTATGGGGAAATGTAGTCTTGTGCTTCCATGAGCCATAGTAGTCCACTACAGCCCGGTTCACCGGAGTCCTGCTAGCCCAGCACTACTGCTCCGGAACACTTGACTGGCCGGCATGTGATTCACTTCGTTCCTGTGTCTGTCCCTTCGGGGAAATGTCACGTGGTGACATCCGGAGTCCTCCCTAGCCTGCTATAGCCCGGTTCACCGGAGTCCTGTTAGCCCAGTGCTATAGCCCGGATTCGCACGCTGCTGACCGGCATGCTCGATGTTGATTCATGTATGCCTGTCCCTGTAAGTTAGTGCCACTTTGGGTTCACGACTAGTCACGTCGGCCCGGGTTCTCTGTCATATGGATGCTAGCGACACTATCATATACGTGAGCCAAAAGACGCAAATGGTCCCGGGCCATGGTAAGGCGACACCTGTGGGAATACCGTGCGTGAGGCCACAAAGTGATATGAGGTGTTACAGGCTAGATCGGTGTGACTTAGAATCGGGGTCCTGACAGCTTTGGTATCTGTTGGGGATATTACTACTGGGCGTAAACCGGCCAATCTGGGCCGGGTTAACTTCATCAGTAGTTAAGTATGTTAAAGCCCAAGAAGGCAGATGTGGGCTCAAGGCCCATAGTCGGTTCAAGGCCTGTAGTCGTAATCCGGCGTTGGTATGTAACTTGTATTGTAAGTTAGGAATAAGTAGAGACCAAACCGGACACATCTATGAGCCGGTATTGGGACTCTGTAAACCGATAGGCGTCACCCATGTATATAAGGGGACGACCCGGCGATGGTTCAAGGACAACAGACAACAACTCGAGACATAGGCGAAGCTTGTTTGCTCCCTAGTCATCGAAACCCCTTCAATTCCATCACAACTAGACGTAGGCTTTTACCTTCATCGAAGGGGCCGAACTAGTATAAACTCTCTTGCGTCCTTGTGTCCACTTTAACCCCTTCAAGCTAACCCGACGCGATGGCTCCACGACTAAGTCCTTTCTCTAGGACATCTGCCGTGACAAAACCACGACAGTTGGCGCCCACCGTGGGGCTATCGCACGATGGTTTCCGGTTCTTGGAGGGCCGCTTTGAAGGACTCGAGGGCTACGCTGTAGGCCAGATGACTAAGAGTCGTCGCGGCAAGCTCTACATCGACGACGCAGGCTGGGGCCCCGAGGCCGGCTCAATTGAGTACGGGTACCGGGTCCCCTTTGGTAGCATTCACGTTTTCATTGGCAAGATCGGTGAACCGGGCCCTGAGCCGGACATCTGCACCAACCTCGTCGAGACGGCTCAGCGTGCGCAATCCGCCGGGTTAAACCGGCCATGAAGCGTGCCTTCGTGGGAGTCATCCATGGAGGAAGTTATGAGGACGGATCGGAGTTTCGCGGGGCGACGTCGTTTGTTCCGGTGACGAATCTTCGACCAGAGAAACCGAATCTCTTTATCAGCTACTACTCCATTATCCATTGCAAGATCTATCATCGGTTGCGAAAGTTGCTCAGGCTGATTAAAAAAAAGGAGCAGCTGCCTTGTCCATCATTGGAAAGAAAGAGGAAGAGAAAGACAGAATAGCAACCATGCATGGCACATCTACACTGATATTTTGTCCGATCAAATTCTAGCTTGCGCACGGATCATTTGTCGTCCGGATAAATCAGGTGATATTCATCCGGGTCTACTTTTAACACATATTGTTTTTTGTCAAAAAACAATCTATTTTTGTTGCAATGTTTTTATGCAGGATAATTATTTATGACAAATGTATTGTTATACCGCGGACATGGAGCGCGTGCCGGCATAGTTTTGCAGCGGCGTTCTTCCGGGCCATGTTGCTCGGCGGATACACATGCAAATCGCCGCCCCCGCTGTTTGGTTTACATCTGTCCATGCATGCGGCCGACTCATTGTCCGCGCCGGTTTACAAACATCACGGCCGACTCACCCGTCTGCACCGGTTTACCACACTATGGCCGGTTCACCCGTGATTAATTTCAGCTTCATACAATTATCATCAACTTCATGGCGGATTATTTCCGGCCTAAACACATCAGGTGACACCCATATGAAATATATTTGATTAGCACACATTATTTTTATCAAAGAGCAGTTTATCTTTGCCTTGGTCTGCAATATTGTTTATGCAGGGCAATTGTTCATTACAAATGAGGCGTTATGTTACGGGCACGGAGCACGCGCTAGCAACGTTCTGCACTGGTGTTTCGTCTGTGTCCTACCACCTGGTGAATGAACGTGAGAAGGTCGCCGTCCCCGTGGCCCGGTTTACATCAGCTTGCCAGGACCGCGCTCGCGATTAACTCGCCCGTCCGAGCCGGTTTACGACACCGGTGCCGATCTTCCCCGTCCCCACCAGTTTACAATGCCACGGCCGACTCATCTGTCCGAGCTGCCTCTGATGTTGCAGTCGTCCTTGTCGTCCGTCTCTCGCGGCCTGGTCTACATCAACATACCGGGCCGCACCTGTCTGCATGAGCTGTTTCTTGAGTATGAACATGGGTAACCCACCTTTCTTCCCACAAATTGGAGGCAAAATATCATCAACCATCGTCTGCACTGGATGGTTCAATGGACATGCACACAAGTCACCGCTACTACAGTTTGGTTAAACTTCAAGGAGCCAGTTGGAAGGAACCATTGGCCGAGTTGCTGACACGGCTCATACGGGATCATGTATAACCCGCCGCAGTCACCTCAACCTTCTGTGGATTCACATCGTGCTGTCAACACCAATGATATACAAGTTATGCCAGTTTATATCATGGTCAAATATGGAGAATCTCAAGCCAACTCCTCGAGTCACCTTGAGACTTGGGGGCTACAATGATATGACTTAGCAAACGTTGCCGGTTTTCAGTGAAGTCAAGAACCCCAATACGTTGGAGGGAAAGATAACCCGGTCCCGGATTCACATCGTGCTGTCAGAAAATTTCCGGATTAGAAAGTATATGACAGTTATAAAATCCCGGCTCAATAAAGAAGTTTCAGGTCATCAGAAAAGTATTCCGGTTTTCAATCCAGTACAAGGGAAATTTGTTCTCCGACAAAGCTCTGAAGCTCTCAAATCCGGTTTAAGAATTTCCGGTTCAAAAAGGAATTAACTTCTCGCAAGTTTGAGTTTAAAAGCCGTCAGAAAATTTCCGGCTAAAAATGAAGATTCCAGTTTAAAATCCGGTTCAAGGGAAAGATGTCTCCCACAAAGCTTTGAAGCTCTCAATATCTGGTTCAAGATCCCGGTTCAAGAAGAATTTATCTCTTGCAAAAAAGTTAAAAAGTGCCAAAGAGGACATGCTGCCACGATGCGCGGTTCGAACATGGGTATCCCACCTTACTGGCCTGACATATTATAGATCAGTTGGGGGCTTCTGCTTCATAAAGCGGGGTCTCTGTTCTTTTACATCATGTGAGATTACACGGAGTTGCTCTAAAGCGGCCTCCGGTTTACCCCTTGAGTTCGCTTTGCTAAAAGCATCGTGTTATATCACTTGGAGGATTGCTCGTGTCCGAACCAATACCATGCCTCTTGATAGGCGAGAGCCACCAGATCACTTGGGGACTTGGTCATGTCTGAACCAGTCATGCCTCTTGATCGGCCTAAGGCCACAGAATCACTTGGGGGCTTGGTCGAACCCGAACCATGACCATGCCATTTGGTCGGCATAAATGCCACGGTTTCATTTGGGGACCTGGCTGACTAGAACCATAGTTACACCTAACAGGAGCTTGGTCATGTTTGGCCATGGTAACGCAATTTGATCATTGCTTTTGTCGTTGCTTTTGCTTCACACTTTTCTTTGAAGGGTTTTTTTTGCTTTTATTGCATTTTTTAAACCGACAAAGTTTTTTAACCAATCAATTGACGGAACACAGTTCACGTCAATTCGAAGACTATTTGCCCGGTTTGATCCTTGTTGTTAACATCCTCTTATGGAGTAACACGGTGTTTATCACAATTCGGCATGGTTTTATTATAAACCGGCACAATATGGAAGGAGTTATCAGTACTCAAGATTTGGGTTATCACCCTTACTTCAAAAAGTTGGTAAAACCAACGATGTGATTCAATGTCATAGGTATGATATATTTCATATTTGATTATTCTTAAATGCAGCCTTGGTTATAAACCCGAGTTATATGTTTGGTATTATGACCCGTCCGACGATAAACCGCCAGGACACTTTAAACTTGTTGTATGCAGAAACAGGTTTGTTAAACCGGCCTGGCTTTGGACAACAAGTCGCCAGTATATATTTGGATTGCGCCATTGGAATCATGCGCTTATAAATCATTGGGTTATAACTTGGCTGAAATTTCATTATGATATTGAATGAATAAGGTTTTCATACCGGATTATATTATACGCATTGGGATATGATTTATTCTACAATGGAAGGAATAGTCCCGAGTCGCTGCAGGCTTACAACCCGGCACTTGGGGGCTACATTATTCAAATTGAGATTACATGCAAGTCTCATGTCGCTGCAAGCATGCACCATGACACTTGGGGGCTACCAATTGCTCTTGTCAACAATTCAAGCATCATATATATATACAGGAGCTGTTATCTCCTCCAACAGTGTGGGTTTGCAAAACTCCGCTTCAAGGTTGGCCAAGCCAACTTCACACTCAACGATGGCAGAAAGTGTTTTGGAAAGTTCATTACCACAGGAAGAACAAGTTATGCACGAAGGCATATCAACATCAAAGGTATCAGCTAGCCTATTACAAGGCAACATGGTGCCCATAATAATATAATTGTTTTTCACAAAGGAGAGGCAGTTTTAAAACCGGCTTCTGGTTCAAGCTTGGCCACCAGCCTGGCCTGATGGTTGTGGGTCATCCTGCGCCGCTTCAGCTTCCGTTTCTCTACCCAGTGTCTAGAAATCCACAGTTGTCCAGTCGATTCCCATTAATGCTTGAAAAACAACTTCATCATGGATCAACAATGACGGGTCAATATCGGGAGCGTAAGTATGCTTACGGATTGGAGGGATCATATTTTTCGATTCATGGATTGGTGCAGCTATTCGCTTGTTCTGACTATCATATTGTGCTTGATAATGAGACAAGTCTGCTTCCTCAGCCAACTGACAGGCTAGTGGACGTACCTCCCGGTTTATTGCTCGCAGATCCGCTTCACCAAATTCTGACCCGTCTTCCTTTAAGCTGGGATAGCCCTGAGCCGCTTCAATAGGATCAAAATCCGGCACCCAGGCTTTTGCCCAGATTAAGGCATTGATTACACCGGTTCGAGCAGCAGATTTCTTCAGCTCTTCAACCCGGGCAGGAAGCACTGACAGTTTCATCAGAGTATCTTGAATCAAAGTGGGCGCCGGTTTGTTATGAGATGCGGTACAGATGATCCGCTGGGCACCAGTATACAATTGTTCAACCAATGTATAGGCGGCTTTCAATTTCTTCCGCACATCTGACCCCAAGTGACCAATGCGTGTCCCTGAACTACCATAAAGGGTTAATAAACCGGCGACTCTGTAAGAAGGCAGAGCCAATTTAGAAGGCAAGCTGGCTTACCAAAGATAGCAGTGGTCATGGCATGAACGTGCCGCTTTATGCTGGTCAGTTCATCCGTCACTGATTTTAGTGCAGCCTCGGCATCCTCTGCTCGTTTGATCAAAGCGGACTTTTCAGTGGCCCAATCCGCCCGTTTCTTCTTGAAGTTCTCCTTAAGTTGTTCCATGGCGCTTAAAGCACTGGCCAATTCCTCTTTTGCTTTGGAGGTTTCAGCCTGTTGGGTTTTCAGGTTTTCTTGAAGATCGATGACTTGGTTTTCTTTCGTCTTCAGCTCTGCCTGCATGCATACAGATATATGTTTCAACAAATCGGTAGAAGGATTCAAGTACCAACCACATAACAAGTTATGCGCTTAGCACTTGGGGGCTAATGCATATTCGATCTTCATCTTTCAATTGTTTACAAAGTCCCAAGATCAATACAAGCATTCAACTTGGCACTTGGGGGCTAATGGCTATTTGATCATATATATTCTGATGCGGCAGTTTCAATTAGTTAAAGTACCGGTTTAACTACGCTAAGTTGAACCGGCCCTTGGGGGCTACATCAGCAAATTTCAAAGCATCAAGATTTATATTATTAAGTCCCGGTTTGAAAGAATATTTCAAACCGGCCCTTGGGGGCTAGGAGAGTCAGCAAGAATGGAAGCATACAAGCAGAAAGGAGCATATGGAAGTTACCTCATATTTATCTTTCAACATATTAACCAGACCGGCTTCGTAGTCACGGCTGGTATACAGCCGGTTCAGATAGCCGGAATGGATATCTTGGGTGTTCAGAGCAGCGTAAGTCGTCAGATCAGCGTTCCACTTGCCTTTGCCAAAAGCAGCAAATTCTTCCTTAGCAGAATGTTTGGATAAAGCGACAGGATTGCTTGGCTCAGTATGTCCAGTGCCAGTAATGACAACCTCATCATCCTTGGTACCGCCGGTTTGCACTGGAGCTGTTGGCTTGTCAATAGGTTTTGTTGGACCGGTGGAGCTTTCAATCCGGATGGAACCTGTGGGCTGATGGATAGGACCTGAGGTATCAGTAGGTCTCTCTTCAGCAATAAGATCATCATCTGGCTGCGGTGGATCATTGGGAATATCCTCAGGAATAGCCGCTTCAGCATTGGGTGTCTTATCTGCTTCAAGAACGACATCTTCTTCGGCCGCTTTGTCTAGGCGGGCTTTCTTGCTTGGCCTAGGTTTGGCCCTGAGAAGAATAATAAAATCAAATACAGCATATGTTCTAAGGCGATGTACTGCAAACATCACAATAAGTATAGCTTACCCAAGCACCGTTTTAAGCGGTGGGAACTGAGTAGCCGAGGACTCGCCAGAAGATGAGTGGGAAGTAACCTGGTAATTGGAGCCAGACGGATTAAGAGGTTGACGAAAGCAGCCCGCTTTAGGACAAGCACTGACAAGCAAATTAGAGACCTCTGAATGGCGTTTCCGAACCGGACTATTCGGTAAACCGGCGGAGGTAACTACCTGGCCGCTGTGCCGGGTGGTGCGACGAGCTTCATGTTGTTGGGTCTTCATAAGAAGTTTAGGATCCAAATAAGCAAGAGGATGAGAAAATTTAACTTTCCGGTTTGCCTGACGGATTTTTTGTGAAGGCAAAGTTTCTGAATCGGAAGAGAGAATAATTACCTCTGCAACATCCATGTGGCTGGCTTCGGCATCATCCTGACAAATATCATCATCAATAAGATGCATGAAAAATAAACCAAGTGAGTCAAGCTCTACCTCAAAGTCCGGATTATCCACCTCATCATAAGGGGCTGGATTAGAAGATGCAGTGGTTCTTTTCCTGTGGGCAGTCTTCTTCACAACTTTAGTCTTTTGTCGGGTTGCTCTTTCCGGTTTGTTTGGTTTTTCTGGTTTCTCCTGCGGCAGTTTTTTGCTCCAAAATGGATCATCGCCCTGATTATGCAGACACTGATATTAAAAACAATGACCATACATATCAATAACAAATTCAGCAAAGAGAAAAATCAAAGTCTTACAGCTGGCGGTTTGTTGGTGGCACAGAAGGGAAGCAGGCCGGTTCTAGCACAGACGTGTTCCGATTCATTCAGTATCTTATGCACAGCCTCTGTGATTTCTTCACCGGAGAGCTGGAGTTTTGAATGTCGCAGTGGGTCATCAACACTGTCAGTATACTCGCACATCAAACCAGAGCGCTGACTAAGGGGCAGTATGCTCCATGATATCCAACAGCGAGCGAGATCAACCCCTGTTAAACCGTTGGCCATAAAGGCTCTGAGCTTTGACAGCTGGGGAGCATATTTGCTTCTCTCCTGGGCAGTCAATCTTTGAGGAAAATGGTGTGTATTGCTGAGCCGCTCCGGACGAAAGCCAGGCAAGGGATTCTCACCACCAGGGGAGGTGTCTTTGCAGTAGAACCATGTCTGATTCCACTCCTTGGGGTGACTGTGCAGCTTGGCGTGAGGGTATGTGACCTCTTTCCTTTTCTGAATCTCCATGCCACCCAACTCCGTATTAGAGCCATCAGTAAACTCAGTACGGCGGTTTAGATGGAAAAGATCTCTGAACAATTCCACTGTGGGCTCCTCTTGAAAGAACACCTCACAGAGCACTTGGAAGTGGCACATATTTGTAACAGAGTTGGGGCCAGTGCCTTGCGGATGGAGTTGGAAATCGGCTAAAACATCCCGGTAAAATTTAGAACCGGGCGGCTTAAAGCCCCGGGCTAAGTGATCTACGAAAACAACAACCTCTCCTTCTCGAGGTGTGGGAGGGCATTCTTTGCTAGGAGCCCTCCAATGGATGGTATCTTTGCTGCCTAAAGCACCAATCAGGACTAAATCATCCAGTTGATCCTCTGTGACGCGAGAAGGAACCCAATTGCACTCATATACTTGCTTGGCCATGATGGAATCTACAAGGTAGAAGATCCCGGTTCAAAAATGCATTTGATCAAGGTACGTTGGTATGGGCACTTTTAAACCGGAGACAGAACTATCTGAACCGGAGTTTCATGAAGCAACCAACATCTGGCGGTTCAACAAGGGGACTAATGGCATATACCGGTTTGGAAAATTTTCTATAAGGTTAAACCGCCTGATCTAAGCATCGAAAAGCTGAGATTGCGGATGGACAAGTACGCACAAACAGGTTTCACAAGATTTCTTTACAGCATTGGATCTGAAGCAAGTTCAGAGAAGAGATAAATACTTAGAGGTTCAAACGACAAGTACCGAATCAATGGGCAGAGATACAGGTAGATCTATGGTCTTGAGGCATGTAAGTGAAGGCAGATGCTAAAAACTACCGCTACACAGAGCAAAGGTTCACAAGTTCATCTAAGATCTATCATATGAGCACGAAGCAGAAGATGAACACCGAAGAGCTTGGAAACCCTAGAACGGATATACGAAGGAAAAGGTGAAGAACTCACCGGAGCCGAGGAAGAAGCAGAGGGTCGCCGCGATGCTCTGGTAAAATCGGGGTGATGCAGCAGCCAAGGTTGGAGCAGAGGTCGTCGACGGCGGCGGAGCTCCGAAGCTGGACGACGTGGGGAAGACGAAGCAGAAGGGCACGAAGGGGAAAAAGAAATGACCCTTCGGTCCTATTTATAAGGCAAGGGACATGTGTCAGGCGCGAAAATCAAGGGGCCGTGGGTTTGGAAACGGAGTTGTCGCCTCGATTGTCGCAGACCTATTAAACAAAAAAGGTATCATGGATAAGTTTCTTTATAACAGGTGACGTCACGCCGGTTTACAACGACCAGAGAAGATGACATCACGGCGGTTCAACAAACTACAAGAAGATGTTGAAGATGAAGATTTTTGCTAAGGATTGACATGAACCTATTCAAATCAATCTGGGGCCTAATGTTGGGGATATTACTACTGGGCGTAAACCGGCCTATATGGGCCGGGTTAACTTCATCAGTAGTTAAGTATGTTAAAGCCCAAGAAGGCAGATGTGGGCTCAAGGCCCATAGTCGGTTCAAAGCCCGTAGTCGTAATCCGGCGTTGGTATGTAACTTGTATTGTAAGTTAGGAATAAGTAGAGACCAAACCGGACACATCTATGAGCCGGTATTGGGACTCTGTAAACCGACGGGCGTCACCCATGTATATAAGGGGACGACCCGGCAGCGGTTCAAGGACAACAGACAACAACTCGAGACATAGGCGAAGCTTGTTTGCTCCCTAGTCATCGAAACCCCATCAATTCCATCACAACTAGACGTAGGCTTTTACCTTCATCGAAGGGGCCGAACTAGTATAAACTCTCTTACGTCCTTGTGTCCGCTTTAACCCCTTCAAGCTAACCCATCGCGATGGCTCCACGACTAAGTCCTTTCTCTAGGACATCTGCCGTGACAAAACCACGACAGTATCAGAGCCTGACTGCCTGTAGGATTACCAAGCCAAACTGGTCAAAGTCGAGTCTAGAAATGCTTTAGTTATGTAAGGGAATTGATTGTGGAAGGGAATGTAAGGCTCTTTTTACTCCTTATACCTTATGCCTTCTGATCCGAGTCACCCTCTTCTCTTCTACGGGGATTAAGAACTAGGCTTCTCATCTTTCTATCAGGATCACGTGTTACTAATCTGTAGATTCGTAGGATTGTTGGTCTCAAGCCTCAGTTCAGTTTCCACTACTCCATTGTGTTGTTAAATGGCCTCAGAACCCTGCTATGATGTTGTTGAGTGGTTATGCCACCATTTTGAAGGATGTCTCAAATCTTTTTGAGTATTTACAGCCATTATGCTGTCCGAGTCATCCCAGGTTTCTAAATAGTCTGATGCATTTGCAAATCCCTTCTTTCTGTTCCCGATGTTCCTTGGGCCAGTTCAACCACACTAATCGATGATTTGAGGTACTCTATTGCCTCGACATATATGTTGGAGCTATTATTATGACCCTAGGTGTCTTTGGGAGTCACCTAGTAATCTAGCAATGCTTTGTATTCCCAGTGTGATGATTCTGGCCATTAATCCCGAAGCATCCCGTGATGCCATTAGTTAGTAGGCATTCTATTCCTGGGTTTTTGAACCCGAGATTCACCCTACTTACTTCATGTTGATAGTGTTTGCTCGTTCCTTTAGGTTATTAGTAACCTTTGCATTAGTCCTCAAGGTCCGTGGTATTTCCTTCTTCCAAATACTATGAACCACTTATGGCAGAAGTTTGTTGGATCAAAAGATCACAATCAGAGTACTCTTGAGGAGTTCTCCATTCATAATTGTGATTCTGCCAGTTCTACCTTTCTGCATGGGTTATCTGGAAGAAACCTATTGAACTTGGTTTGACATATTAATCTATGCATCTACAACTTAGAAAGATAGATGTCCCCTTGAGTTGTCCCTTTTCATTTGTATTCCGACCATCGTCTATCAATTGATAGTCAGGAGTAATTGTGCATCCGTGTTACCGATGCTTATTATTTTTGTAGTCCGTCAAGCCATTCTATTTTGGAATGACTAGGAGAAACAAACTCCAGTACCTCATCCATATCCAGGGTTGGGTCAAAATAGTTGTGTATCGCTTGATTCTATTCTACCCTAAAGTATTACCGTCTTATGTCAAGAATGTCATGGGAATTGCACACCATCTTATGAATTCTTGATACAGTGATATTTCTTGCCATCGTTCTTCATTCCTTGGTCTTTGTGTTGTTGCAACCGGAATGCTGACAAGTGAACTATGATGTGTGAATTCAATACTCCTAGCAACCCGGTTGCTTGGTAGTTAAAGGACAATAATTTCATTCCTAGCAACCGGAGTTGTTTTCGTTATCCCTTGCATATTATAGTTCATCACGAAGTTCTACTAACTTGGTGATGGTGACTAGAGAATTCTGTCAATCACTATCTTATCTGGAAGATTAACTCCCACTTGATTCAAGCGATTGTAGTACCCAGACAATCTGAGCACATGCTCACTAGTTGAGCGATTCTCCTCCATCTTTTAGCTATAGAACTTGTTGGAGACTTCATATCTCACAACTCGGGTATTTGCTTGAAATATTAACTTCAACTCCTGGAACATCTCATATGGTCCATGACGTTCAAAATGTCTTTGAAGTCTCGATTCTAAGCCGTTAAGCATGGTGCACTTAAACTATCAAGTAGTCATCATATTGAGCTAGCTAAACGTTCATAACGTTTGCATCTGCTCCTGCAATAGGTCTGTCACCTAGCGGTGCATCAAGGACATAATTTTTCTGTGCAGCAATGAAGATAATCCTCAAATCACGGATCCAATCCGCATCATTGCTACTAACATCTTTCAACACAATTTTCTCTAGGAACATATCAAAATAAACACAGGGAAGCAACAATGCGAGCTATTGATCTATAATTTGCAAAATACTACCAGGACTAAGTTCATGATAAATTTAAGTTCAATTAATCATATTACTTAAGAACTCCCACTTAGATAGACATCCCTCTAATCCTCTAAGTGATTACGTGATCCAAATCAACTAAACCATGTCCGATCATCACGTGAGATGGAGTAGTTTCAATGGTGAACATCACTATGTTGATCATATCTACTATATGATTCACGCTCGACCTTTTGGTCTCCGTGTTCCGAGGCCATATCTGTATATGCTAGGCTCGTCAAGTATAACCTGAGTATTCTGCGTGCGCAACTGTTTTGCACCCGTTGTATTTGAACGTAGAGCCTATCACACCCGATCATCACGTGGTGTCTCAGCACGAAGAACTTTCGCAACGGTGCATACTCAGGGAGAACACTTCTTGATAATTTAGTGAGAGATCATCTTATAATGCTACCGTCAATCAAAGCAAGATAAGATGCATAAAAAGATAAACATCACATGCAATCAATATAAGTGATATGATATGGCCATCATCATCTTGTGCTTGTGATCTCCATCTCCGAAGCACCGTCATGATCACCATCGTCACCGGCGCGACACCTTGATCTCAATCGTAGCATCGTTGTCGTCTCGCCAATCTTATGCTTCCACGACTATCACTACCGTTTAGTAATAAAGTAAAGCATTACATCGCGATTGCATTGCATACAATAAAGCGACAACCATATGGCTCCTGCCAGTTGCCGATAACTTGGTTACAAAACATGATCATCTCATACAATAAAATTCAGCATCATGCCTTGACCATATCACATCACAACATGCCCTGCAAAAACAAGTTAGACGTCCTCTACTTTGTTGTTGCATGTTTTACGTGGCTGCTATGGGCTTAAGTAAGAACCAATCTCACCTACACATCAAAACCACAACGATAGTTTGTCAAATAGACTCCGTTTTAACCTTCGCAAGGACCGGGCGTAGCCATACTTGGTTCAACTAAAGTTGGAGAGGCAGTCGCCCGCAAGCCATCTCTGTGCAAAGCACGTCGAGGGAACCGGTCTCGCATAAGCGTACGCGTAAGGTTGGTCCGGGTCGTCTCGTCCAACAATACCGCCGAACCAAAGTATGACATGCTGGTAGGCAGTATGACTTGTATCGTCCACAACTCACTTGTGTTCTACTCGTGCATATAACATCAACATAAATAACCTAGGCTCGGATGCCACTGTTGGGTTTCGTAGTAATTTCAAAATTTTCCTACGCACACGCAAGATCATGTGATGCATAGCAACGAGGGGAGAGTATTGTCTACGTACCCAACGCAGACCGACTGCGGAAGCGATGACACGACGTAGAGGAAGTAGTCGTACGTCTTCTCGATCCAACCGATCAAGCACCGAAACTACGGCACCTCCGTGTTCGAGCACACGTTCAGCTCGATGACGATCCCCAGACTCCGATCCAGCAAAGTGTCGGGGAAGAGTTCCGTCAGCATGACGGCGTGGTGACGATCTTGATGAACTACAGCAGCAGGGCTTCGCCTAAACTCCGCTACAGTATTATCGAGGAATATGGTGGCTGGGGGCGCCGCACACGGCTAAGGGATAGATCACGTGGATCAACTTGTTGTCTCTTTTGTGCTAGCCCTGCCCCTCTATTTATATGTTGAGCCCCGGGGTCGAAACTTGGAGCAAAAGCCTCCTCAAAGTCGGTTTTGCCCGAAAGACAAGAGTCCCACTCAGACTCCAGGACCAAACGCCACAATCCTTGGCGTCTGGCCTAGACGCCATGGGCCTCGGCGTCTGGCCCAGGGCCAGACGCCAGGGTCTCCGGCGTTTGGCCCCCTGGCCTCCGCAAAACTCCTTTTGCACCGACCTAAAGCCTCATGGGCTTGACCCCTTGGCCTAACCATATCATCCAATATATGAATCTTTACGTCTCGACCATTTCGAGACTCCTCGTCATGTCCCCGATCTCATCTGGGACTCCGAACTCCTTCGGTACATCAAAACATGTAAACTCATGATATAACTGTCATCGTAACCTTAAGCGTGCGGACCCTACGGGTTCGAGAACAATGTAGACATGATCGAGACACGTCTCCGGTCAATAACCAATAGCGGGACCTGGATGCCCATATTGGCTCCTACATATTCTACGAAGATCTTTATCGGTCAGACCGCATAACAACATACGCTATTCCCTTTGTCATCGGTATGTTACTTGCCCGAGATTCGATCGTCGGTATCCAATACCTAGTTCAATCTCGTTACCGGCAAGTCTCTTTACTCGTTCCGTAATACATCATCTCACAACTAACATATTAGTTGTAATGCTTGCAAGGCTTATGTGATGTGTATTACCGAGAGGGCCCAGAGATACCTCTCCGACAATCGGAGTGACAAATCCTAATCTCGAAATACGCCAACCCAGCATCGACCATTGGAGACACCTGTAGTACTCCTTTATAATCACCCAGTTACGTTGTGACGTTTGGTAGTACCCAAAGTGTTCCTCCGGTAAACGGGAGTTGCATAATCTCATAGTCATAGGAACATGTATAAGTTATGAAGAAAGCAATAGCAACATACTAAACGATCGGGTGCTAAGCTAATGGAATGGGTCATGTCAATCAGATCATTCAACTAATGATGTGACCTCGTTAATCAAATAACAACTCATTGTTCATGGTTAGGAAACATAACCAGCTTTGATTAACGAGCTAGTCAAGTAGAGGCATACTAGTGACACTTTGTTTGTCTATATATTCACACATGTATTATGTTTCCGGTAAATACAATTCTAGCATGAATAATAAACATTTATCATGAAATAAGGAAATAAATAATAACTTTATTATTGCCTCTAGGGCATATTTCCTTCAGTCTCCCACTTGCACTAGAGTCAATAATCTAGTTCACATCGCCATGTGATTTAACACCAATATTCATATTTGTATATGATTAACACCCATAGTTCACATCGTCATGTGACCAACACCCAAAGGGTTTACTAGAGTCAATAATCTAGTTCACATCGCTTATGTGATTAACACCCAAAGAGTACTAAGGTGTGATCATGTTTTGCTCGTGAGAGAAGCTTAGTCAACGGGTCTGTCACATTCAGAGCCGTATGTATTTTGCAAATATTCTGTGTCTACAATGCTCTGTACGGAGCTACTCTAGCTAATCGCTCCCACTTTCAATATGTATCCAGATTGAGACTTAGAGTCATCTGGATCAGTGTAAAAGTTTGCACTGATGTAACTTTTACAACAAACTCTTTTATCACCTCCATAATCGAGAAACATCTCCTTAGTCCTTACTAAGGATATTCTTGACCAATGTCCAGTGATCTACTCCTAGATCACTATTGTACTCCCTTGCCAAATACAGAGCAAGGTATACAATAGGTCTGGTACAAAGCATAGCATACTTTATAGAACCTATGACTGAGGCATAGGGAATGACTTTTCATTCTCTTTCTATTTTCTGCTATGGTCGGGATTTGAGTCTTACTCAATTTCATACCTTTGCAACACAGGCAAGAACTCTTTCTTTAACTGTTCCATTTTGAACTATTTCAAAATCTTGCCAAGGTATGTACTCATTGAAAATCTTTATCAAGCGTCTTGATCTATCTCAATAGATCTTGATGCTCAATATATAAGTAGCTTTTTACTGAGGTCTTTTCTTTTTAAAGAACTCCTTTAAAACACTCCTTTATGCTTTGCAGAAAAATTCTACATCATTTCTGATCAACAATATGTCACTCACATATACTAATCAGAAAGGCTGTAGTGCTCCCACTCACTTTATTGTAAATACAGGCTTCATCGTAAGTCCATATAAAACTATATGCTTTGATCAACTTATCAAAGCGTATATTCCAACTCCGAGATGCTTGCACCAGTCCATAGATGGATCGCTGGAGCTTGCACATTTTGTTAGCACCTTTAGGATTGACAAAACCTTCTGGTTGCATCATATACAACTCTTCTTTAATAAATCCATTAAGGAATGCAGTTTTGACATCCATTTGCCAGATTTCATAAAATGTGGCAATTTCTAACATGATTCAGATAGACTTAAGCATCGATACGAGTGAGAAAACCTCATCGTATTCAACACCTTGAACTTGTTGAAAAACTTTTGCAACAAGTCGAGCTTGGTAGATAGTAACACTACTATCAGTGTCCGTCTTCCTCTTGAAGATCCATTTATTTAACATGGCTTTGCTGATCATCGAGCAAGTCAATCAAAGTCCATACTTTGTTGTCATACATGGATCATATCTCAGATTTTATGGCCTCAAGCCATCTCGCGGAATCTGGGCTCATCATCGCTTCCTCATAGTTCGTAGGTTCATCATGGTCTAGTAACATGACTTCCAGAACATGATTACTACACCACTCTGGTGCAGATCTTACTCTGGAAGACCTACGAGGTTCTGTAGTAACTTGATCTGAAGTTTTATGATCAATATCATTAGCTTCCTCACTAATTGGTGTATTTGTCACAGGAACTGATTTCTGTGATGAACTACTTTCCAATAAGGGAGCAGGTACAGTTACCTCATCAAGTTCTACTTTCCTCCCACTCACTTCTTTCGAGAGAAACTCCTTCTCCAGAAAGGATCCATTTTTAGCAACGAATATCTTGCCTCCGGATCTGTGATAGAAGGTGTACCCAACAATTTCCTTTGGGTATTCTATGAAGACGCACTTCTCCGATTTGGGTTCGAGCTTATCAGGATGAAACTTTTCCACATAAGCATCGCAGCCCCAAACTTTAAGAAACGACAACTTGGGTTTCTTGCTAAACCACAGTTCATATAGTGTCGTCTCAACGGATTTAGATGGTGCCCTTTTAACGTGAATGCAGCTGTCTCTAATGCATAACCCCAAAACGACAATGGTAAATCAATAAGAGACATCATAGATCGCACCATATCCAATAAAGCGCGGTTACGACGTTCGGACACACCATAACATTGTGGTGTTCCAGGTGGCGTGAGCTATGAAACTATTCCACATTGTTTTAATTGAAGACCAAACTCGTAACTCAAATATTCGTCTCCGTGATCAGATCGCAGAAACTTTATTTTTCTTGTTACGATGATTTTTCCACTTCACTCTGAAATTCTTTGAACCTTTCAATTATTTCAGACTTATGTTTCATCAAGTAGATATCCCCATATCTGCTCAAATCATCTTGTGAAGGTCAGAAAATAATGATACCTGCTGTAAGCCTTTCATCGGACCACATACATCGGTATGTATGATTTCCAACAAATCTGTTGCTTGCTTCATTGTTCCGGAGAACGGCGTTTTAGTCATCTTGCCCATAAGGCATGGTTCGCAAGCATCAAGTGATTCATAATCAAGTGATTCCAAAATCCCATCAGCATGGAGTTTCTTCATGCGCTTTACACCAATATGACCTAAACGGCAGTGCCATAAATAAGTTGCACTATCATTATTAACTTTACATCTTTTGGTTTCAATATTATGAATATGTGTATCACTAAGATCGAGATCCAATGAACTATTTTCATTGGGTGTGTAACCATATAAAGTTTTATTCATGTAAACAGAACAACAATTTATTCTTTTACTTAAATGAATAACCGTATTACAATAAACATGATCAAATCATATTCATGCTCACCAAATAACACTTATTTAGTTTCAACACTAATCCCGAAATTATAGGGAGTGTGCGATGATGATCATATCAATCTTGGAACCACTTCCAACACACATCGTCACTTCACCCTTAACTAGTCTCTGTTTATTCTGCAACTCCCGTTTCGAGTTACTAATCTTAGCAACTGAACTAGTATCAAATACTTAGGGTTTGCTATAAACACTAGTAAAGTACACATCAATAACATGTATATCAAATATACTTATGTTCACTTTGCCATCCTTCTTATCCGCCAATCACTTGGGGTGATTCCGTTTCCGGTGACCAGTCCCTTTGCAGTAGAAGCACTTAGTCTCAGGCTTAGGACCAGACTTGGGCTTCTTCACTTGAGCAGCAACTTGCTTGCCGTTCTTCTTGAAGTTCCCCTTCTTCCCTTTGCCCTTTTCTTGAAACTAGTGGTCTTATCAACCATCAACACTTGATGTTTTTCTTGATTTCTACCTTCATTGATTTCATCATCACGAAGAGCTTGGGAGTTGTTTCCGTTATCCCTTGCATATTATAGTTCATCACGAAGTTCTACTAACTTGGTGATGGTGACTAGAGAATTCTGTCAATCACTATCTTATCTGGAAGATTAACTCCCACTTGATTCAAGCGATTGTAGTACCCAGACAATCTGAGCACATGCTCACTAGTTGAGCGATTCTCCTCCATCTTTTAGCTATAGAACTTGTTGGAGACTTCATATCTCACAACTCGGGTATTTGCTTGAAATATTAACTTCAACTCCTGGAACATCTCATATGGTCCATGACGTTCAAAACGTCTTTGAAGTCCCGATTCTAAGCCGTTAAGCATGGTGCACTTAAACTATCAAGTAGTCATCATATTGAGCTAGCTAAACGTTCATAACGTTTGCATCTGCTCCTGCAATAGGTCTGTCACCTAGCGGTGCATCAAGGACATAATTCTTCTGTGCAGCAATGAGGATAATCCTCAGATCACGGATCCAATCCGCATCATTGCTACTAACATCTTTCAACACAATTTTCTCTAGGAACATATCAAAATAAACACAGGGAAGCAACAACGCGAGCTATTGATCTATAATTTGCAAAATACTACCAGGACTAAGTTCATGATAAATTTAAGTTCAATTAATCATATTACTTAAGAACTCCCACTTAGACAGACATCCCTCTAATCCTCTAAGTGATTACGTGATCCAAATCAACTAAACCATGTCCGATCATCACGTGAGATGGAGTAGTTTCAATGGTGAACATCACTATGTTGATCATATCTACTATATGATTCATGCTCGACCTTTCGGTCTCCGTGTTCCGAGGCCATATCTGTATATGCTAGGCTCGTCAAGTTTAACCTGAGTATTCTGCGTGCGCAACTGTTTTGCACCCGTTGTATTTGAACGTAGAGCCTATCACACCCGATCATCACGTGGTGTCTCAGCACGAAGAACTTTCGCAACGGTGCATACTCAGGGAGAACACTTCTTGATAATTTAGTGAGAGATCATCTTATAATGCTACCGTCAATCAAAGCAAGATAAGATGCATAAAAAGATAAACATCACATGCAATCAATATAAGTGATATGATATGGCCATCATCATCTTGTGCTTGTGATCTCCATCTCCGAAGCACCGTCATGATCACCATCGTCACCGGCGCGACACCTTGATCTCCATCGTAGCATCGTTGTCGTCTCGCCAATCTTATGCTTCCACGACTATCGCTACCGCTTAGTGATAAAGTAAAGCATTACATCGCGATTGCATTGCATACAATAAAGCGACAACCATATGGCTCCTGCCAGTTGCCGATAACTTGGTTACAAAACATGATCATCTCATACAATAAAATTCAGCATCATGCCTTGACCATATCACATCACAACATGCCCTGCAAAAACAAGTTAGACGTCCTCTACTTTGTTGTTGCATGTTTTACGTGGCTGCTACGGGCTTAAGTAAGAACCAATCTCACCTACGCATCAAAACCACAACGATAGTTTGTCAAATAGACTCCGTTTTAACCTTCGCAAGGACCGGGCGTAGCCATACTTGGTTCAACTAAAGTTGGAGAGGCAGTCGCCCGCAAGCCATCTCTGTGCAAAGCACGTCGAGGGAACCGGTCTCGCGTAAGCGTACGCGTAAGGTTGGTCCGGGTCGTCTCGTCCAACAATACCGCCGAACCAAAGTATGACATGCTGGTAGGCAGTATGACTTGTATCGTCCACAACTCACTTGTGTTCTACTCGTGCATATAACATCAACATAAATAACCTAGGCTCGGATGCCACTGTTGGGTTTCGTAGTAATTTCAAAATTTTCCTACGCACACGCAAGATCATGTGATGCATAGCAACGAGGGGAGAGTATTGTCTACGTACCCAACGCAGACCGACTGCGGAAGCGATGACACGACGTAGAGGAAGTAGTCGTACGTCTTCTCGATCCAACCGATCAAGCACCGAAACTACGGCACCTCCGTGTTCGAGCACACGTTCAGCTCGATGACGATCCCCGGACTCCGATCCAGCAAAGTGTCGGGGAAGAGTTCCGTCAGCACGACGGCGTGGTGACGATCTTGATGAACTACAGCAGCAGGGCTTCGCCTAAACTCCGCTACAGTATTATCGAGGAATATGGTGGCTGGGGGCGCCGCACACGGCTAAGGGATAGATCACGTGGATCAACTTGTTGTCTCTTTTGTGCTAGCCCTGCCCCCCTATTTATATGTTGAGCCCCGGGGTCGAAACTTGGAGCAAAAGCCTCCTCAAAGTCGGTTTTGCCCGAAAGACAAGAGTCCCACTCGGACTCCAGGACCAAACGCCACAATCCTTGGCGTCTGGCCCAGACGCCATGGGCCTCGGCGTCTGGCCCAGGGCCAGACGCCAGGGTCTCCGGCGTTTGGCCCCCTGGCCTCCGCAAAACTCCTTTTGCACCGACCTAAAGCCTCATGGGCTTGACCCCTTGGCCTAACCATATCATCCAATATATGAATCTTTACGTCTCGACCATTTCGAGACTCCTCGTCATGTCCCCGATCTCATCCGGGACTCCGAACTCCTTCGGTACATCAAAACATGTAAACTCATGATATAACTGTCATCGTAACCTTAAGCGTGCGGACCCTACGGGTTCGAGAACAATGTAGACATGATCGAGACACGTCTCCGGTCAATAACCAATAGCGGGACCTGGATGCCCATATTGGCTCCTACATATTCTACGAAGATCTTTATCGGTCAGACCGCATAACAACATACGTTGTTCCCTTTGTCATCGGTATGTTACTTGCCCGAGATTCGATCGTCGGTATCCAATACCTAGTTCAATCTCGTTACCGGCAAGTCTCTTTACTCGTTCCGTAATACATCATCTCACAACTAACATATTAGTTGTAATGCTTGCAAGGCTTATGTGATGTGTATTACCGAGAGGGCCCAGAGATACCTCTCCGACAATCGGAGTGACAAATCCTAATCTCGAAATACGCCAACCCAACATCGACCATTGGAGACACCTGTAGTACTCCTTTATAATCACCCAGTTACGTTGTGACGTTTGGTAGTACCCAAAGTGTTCCTCCGGTAAACGGGAGTTGCATAATCTCATAGTCATAGGAACATGTATAAGTTATGAAGAAAGCAATAGCAACATACTAAACGATCGGGTGCTAAGCTAATGGAATGGGTCATGTCAATCAGATCATTCAACTAATGATGTGACCTCGTTAATCAAATAACAACTCATTGTTCATGGTTAGGAAACATAACCATCTTTGATTAACGAGCTAGTCAAGTAGAGGCATACTAGTGACACTTTGTTTGTCTATATATTCACACATGTATTATGTTTCCGGTAAATACAATTCTAGCATGAATAATAAACATTTATCATGAAATAAGGAAATAAATAATAACTTTATTATTGCCTCTAGGGCATATTTCCTTCAAGTTCCCCCGGCAAGACCCTTGCCGGGTGGCCTTAGCAGCCCCGGCAAGACTCTTGCCGGGACAGCTCGCCCCGCACCAACAGAGCGAGCCACCCTTGAGCCCACGGCCCCAATGCCATCATCAGCGTGGGGACAGGACTCGGGAAGGCACCCCTGTGGTGGCATATAGATATTTGTGAAGACATATTCAAGATCAGATCAGAAGACGATGATTCTCGGCAAGATCCTTGCCAAGGAAGGCCACCAGACCCCTGGCAAGATCCTTGCCGGGGACGAAAACACGCCACAGCAAGACCCTTGCCGGGCCACCCGGCAAGGCCCTCGCCAAAGACGTCGGCAAGGCCACCACCAAGCCCACGTCAACCAAGCTTCCACCACCGTTCACATGCAGCTGCCAGCCCAATCAGCTGGGCGGGCACCTGCATGGCAACATGCAGCTCCCAGGCCAACTCATCAAGCGCCTGCGTGGCGGCATGCAGATCTTCGTGAAGGCTCCACAACCGCGCCAACTCAGCTGCCTGCCTGCCTACATGGCACCGCACGCATCCCTGGCCGAGGCGCGTGTCGAAGCGAGGAGGAGCGGCGACAGACGGGACGGTCCTCGCCCCGTCCCAGATAAAGTAAGAGGATACCTAAGCGATGCATTAAATGCACCTTGTCCTGTAATACGAGGGATAACCTCGTGCCACTGTAGACCTTTGCACCTCCTGTGTGCCACTGTGGCAACCCCTTTTCCTATAAAAGGAGGGCCGAGGCGTCGAGGAGAGGGATTCGGCTCTTTCGAACCACACGCTGACCATAGCTAGTTCGAGAGCTCAAGAACTCTCAGAAATACACCCACCAAAGCAGGACTAGGGTTTTACGCATCCTCGTGGCCCGAACCTGGGTAAACGATCCTTGTGCTGTCTACTAGCCCTACTCTCCTCGCAACCCTGTGCCCCGACAACCGTAGTAGGGATTCTTGTGATCCCATAGGTGTCGTTCCACACCGACATCCTTGGTGCGCCAGGTAGGGGGCGCAATTGTGAGAATTTGGTCTAGTAGTTAGCCTAGCAGTTCTTCGTCGCCATGGCCCCTAAGAAGAAGACGGCCACGGCAGTCAATTTGTTGGGAGCCGAACGACCCGTGCCGGTGCGGACGAGCAGCGGACCGGTCGCAGACAGGACTCGGGCCACGGCCCGCGAGCACCAGCATCACCCAGGCAGTCGGAGCCTGGCGAGCGGTGTCGGTCGCGCGCCAGACGACCGGCTACACGTTGCCGGATCCAAGGACAGAGCTGGGCCCCCCGAAGGCGGCGCGGGGCCCTCCAGGGCCATCGTTGTGCCAACTCCGGGCGGCGCGGCGACCTCCAGGACACCTACACCGGCGACCACCGTGCGTTCTTCCCATGGTGTGCGCGCCGAGCAGCGTCACCATGAGCCCTGTGCGTCATCGGCAAGATGAGGGGGTTCAGCATGCTCGCCGAAGCATTGGAAAAAATGGCGCGCAGCCGCTGGGTCGTGATAGAGCTCCTTCTAACGTAGTTAGGAGTCGAAGCACGCCGCGATCCACGCAGCTGTCGCCGCCGCCCACGCCAGCGGAAGCTTTGGCACGCGCACAGCTGCTGCTCGACTTCCCTCCTGCTGCGGAGAAGCTTGACGAGTGGAGGGCCACCATCCGAAGCCTCGTCGCCGTTGCAAACAAAGACGATCTGCCGCCAGCGGGGCCCTCGGGCCAGCGCTCCATCGAGCCACTACATGCTGGCGCTGGGAGGACCGGGGGAGCTGCGGCCACGGTGCACTCTCCTCCTCCTCGCCGGCCGCAGCGGGCGTCGGCCCGTCGTGACGACCCTTGTGACAACATCTCCATAGCGTCATCCGACCCGCGGACCCTCCGCGACCAGCGCCAGGTCCTTCGGGAGTGAGCTCACGAAGACGCTCGAACTACCGTCAAGCGCCGACGCGAAACGCGCCGCCACTCGGACAAGCGGGCGGGACCCGCTATGGACTACCCGACACCGAGGGGCCCCGGGGGCCTACCTTACGAGTGTGGCTGCCCGGCTTTTACCCCTGAGCTGAGGCAGTTCCAGTGGCCGTCCCACCGCACATTCAAGCCCGACGTTGGCGAGAAGTACACCGGCAAGACCCATCCGTCCAAGTTCCTCAGCATCTACACCATCGCGATGCAGGCCGCTGGGGCTCGCGACAACAAGGTGCTTGCCAACTATTTCCCGCTGGCGCTCAAGCCCAATGTGCTGTCTTTGTTGATGCACTTGCCGGCGGATTCCATTTCTTCCTGGTCAGATCTGTGCCACGAGTTCATTGGCGCCTTCACAGGAGGCCACCAAGCTCATGGCCAGGCCAGTGATATGCATATCATTCCCCAGAAGGAAGGGGAGACCCTGTGCAAGTACATCCAGAGATTCAGCCGGGTGCAGTACAACATCCCCGCCGCTGTGATTAGCGCGTTCCACCAGAACATACGCAATCGCAAGATGCGCGAGGAGCTGGCGATGACCAAGGTTAAAGATGTGGCCGAGCTCTACGTTCTGGCCGATAGGTGCGCCCGGGCTGAAGAGGGAAGGAAGTACCCCGGCGAAGACGCCGGCGCGGAAACTGACTCTATGGATGAAGACGCCGCCACCCCGACGAAGATGAGCTGGCGTCGCAATAGGAAACGTAAAGGCAAGGCTGTGCTTGCCGTTGAGGGATCTGACGATGCCGGTGCCGGCAAGAAGGTCAATGCAGACGGCCCGGCAAGGAGATTGTCGGGTGCGCCGCCTGCCAGGCTCTGGCGGCTACCGACAAGCCAGGAAGCTTCAGGAAGCAATACTGCAAGATCCACCACACCAAGGGCCACGACCTCCAGAACTGCCGACAAGTCGAGCTGCTTGCTGAGAAGCAAAAGGCTGAGTACAAAAGGCGGGACAAGGAGAAGGACCAGGACGGTGCTGAGGGATCCGGCAAGAAGCGTGGCGGCCAAGGAGGCCGCCCCGGCAAGGGCAACCAGCAAGAGAGGCCCGCCCAGGGCCGCGACAAGAAACAAGAAGACGACGGTCATGACGAGTCTGGTGAGCAAGGGTTCCAGAAGGCTACGGAGGCCATGTGCATCGATGGCAGTGCCTCGCTGCATACCTCTCACCGCCGGCTCAAACAGTGGGCACGTGAGATTACAGCAGCAGAGCCATCATTCGACGCTTAGAAGCTGCTGAAGTGGTCCAGCACGCCCCTCATCTTTGATGCCGAGGACCACCCTGACCACACTACCATGGCCGGGTGTTTGCCATTGTTGGTCTCGCCAACAATACGCAACCTCAGGGTGAACAAGATGTTGGTTGATAGCGGGGCCGTCCTGAACCTAATCTCGCCTGGTCGTGATCAAAAGGTTGCAAATCCCTAATGGATACCTCAAGGAAACGGGCACGTTTCAAGGGGTCAATCCGGGGAGGAGCCAGCCGAAGGGAAAGGTCACATTGCCCGTGACATTTGGAGGAGAGTTGAACTAGAGGACGGAGAGGATCGTCTTCGATGTGGCCGAGATCCCCTTGCCCTACAACGGGATCCTTGGCCGCCCGACATTGGCCAATTTCATGGAGGCGTCACACTACGCCTACAACATGCTGAAGATGCCCGGGCCGTTGACCATCATCTCCGTCCCCTCCGACAAGAAGGACGCGCTGATCTGCGCCGACCAACTCTACCGGGAAGCAGTTGCAGCAGCTGTCATCAAGGCACCTGCTCCTGCCGCTGATGGCCCGGGAGGGAAAAGGGAGCTCGGAAAGACCTCTCGCACCCACTCCGGCAAGTGCACCTCCTCGGAGTGTTGTGCTACCGTTGAGGACATGCCAGAGAGCTCTACCGACAAGAGCAAGAGATCCAGAGCCGAGCCGCCGCAGATCAAGAAGGTGCCCATCAGGGAGGATGGCACGGGAGGGGCCTTCATCATAGGCTCCACCCTCGACAGCAAATAGGAAGGCGCGCTCGTCACCTTCCTGTGGGCAAATGTCAATGTGTTTGCATGGCAAGCGTCCAACATCCCCGGTGTTCCCAGGGAGGTGATTGAGCACCACCTAGCTGTCTGCCCCCACGCGCGGCCCGTCAAGCAGAAGGTCAGAAAGCAGGCTTTGGAAAGGCAGGAGTTCATCATAGAGGAGATCAGGAAGTTGGAAGTGGCAGGTTTGGTGAGAGGGGTGCTCCACCCGACGTGGTTGGCCAATCCAGTAGTGGTGCGCAAGGCGAATGGGAAGTGGAGGCTGTGTATTGATTACATAGATATTAACAAGGCTTGCCCTAAGGACCCCTTCCCGTTGCCACGCATCGACCAGATTGTTGACTCCACGGCCGGGTATGATCTATTATCATTCCTGGACGCCTACTTAGGCTACCACCAAATCTTCATGACAAGAGAGGACGAAGAGAAGACGACATTCATCACCCCATGTGGTACGTATTGCTTTTTACGGATGCCTTTCGGGTTGAAGAGTGCCGGATCAACGTTTGCAAGAGAAGTCCAGATTGGTTTTGAACCTTAGCTCCATAGAAATATGGAGGCCTACATGGATGACATAGTGATCAAAACCCAGGACGGGCCAACTCTTGTGCAAGATCTGGAAGAGACATTTGCTAACCTGCGCAAGATCAACCTCAAGCTGAAGCCTAAGAAGTGCGTCTTTGGCGTTCCGTCCGGCAAGCTTCTTGGTCTTTGTGTCGCAGCGTGGGATCGAGGCAAACCCAGACAAGATCAAGGCTATTGAGCAGATCGACGCGCACAAGCGGATCAAGGATGTGCGTCGGCTCACCGACTGCGTTGCCGCCCTGAGCTAGTTCATCTCCATGTCCGCCGAGCGCGCCCTTCCCTTCTTCAAAATCTTGAAGAAGGCAGGCCCAATAGAGTGGACACCAGAAGCCGAGGCAGCACTACAGGATCTGAAGAAATACCTTTCCTCCACGCCGATACTGGTTGCGCCTAAACCATAAGAGCCGTTGCTGCTGTATCTAGCGACGATGAATCAAGTGGTCAACGCCGCACTGGTGGCACATAGGGAGGTCGACGAGGAGGCAGAAATGGCGGCATAACCAGCGGATGGCAAGCCAAAGATTCCCCCGGCACGGCCTGGTGCCGACAAGGCGCGGCCCCCGGCAGAGTCTGGTGCCACCAAGGCAATGCCCGCGCAGTCGAGTGAAGTGGTGCCATAGAAGAAGATGATGCAGCACCCGGTTTACTTTGTCAGCTCCCTCTTGTAGGGGGCTAGGTCGAGGTATTCCGGCATGCAAAAATTGCTCTTCGGCCTCCTTATGGCCTCAAGGAAGCTGCGTCACTACTTCCAGGCCCATGAGATCACTGTCGTCACCCGCCTCCCGTTGCAACGGATACTGCACAACCCGGACGCAACCGGAAGGATTGTGGAATGGGCCTTGGAGCTGTCAAGTATCGGTTTGAAGTTTGAAAGTACCTCGACAATTCAGAGAAGAGTCTTGGCGGAATTCATTGCAGAATGGACCTCGACGCCCGATGAAGAAGTCCAGGAGACCACTCTTCCCGGCAAGGAAGCAGATCGCGACTGGATCATGTACTTTGATGGCGCCTTCTTGCTGCAAGGCGCCGGTGTCGATATGCTACTCGTCGCACCCACCGGAGAACACCTCGAGTACGTGATCCAGATGCACTTCCCCAGGGAGATGTCCACCAACAACACCGTCGAGTACGAGGGATTGCTTGCCAGTCTCAAGATCGCGACAGACCTCAGGGTTAAGAAGCTCATCGTCAGGGGCGACTCGCAGCTCGTTGTCAGGCAGGTCAACAAGGATTATCAGAGCCCATAGATGAGGTGAGGAAGCTGGAGGAACGCTTTGACGGTATCCAGGCGGAGCACGTCCCCCGAGCGGAGAACGACATCGCCGATTACCTGTCAAAGCGTGCCGCATTCAAGCTACCTATGGAACCAGGTACCTTTTTGCTCCAGTTAACTCAACCATCTGTCGAACCATCAGCGGGGCAGAACAAGCGGAGGAAATCAGGTCCCGGCAAGTACTTTCCTACCGAGCCCTCTGGGGCCACCGGCAAGGGTGCTGCCGCGGACGCTGAGCCTGCCCAAGAGCGACTGGCTCTGACAGGGCGTCAAGCCCTGGCCGTAGAGACAACCGCTCTCATGGCAGAAGAAATGCATTTGGTCCTTGCCGTCGAGCCCCAGGCTCCGGCATGGGGCAGCATACCATCCACTTCCTCCAAATAGGGGAGCTTCCCGAGGAGTAGGAAGAAGCAGAGAAAGTAGCTCGTCGGCCCGCCCTGTACCAGTTCGTCGATGACGTCCTATACCGGAGGAGGCCAAACGGTGTGAAACTCAAGTGCATCCCCCGAGAGGAAGGACTGGGGTTGTTGGCGGAGATACATGGAGGCATATGTGGCTCTCACATAGGGTCAAGGGCCCTTGCCGGGAAGGCATTTCGGCAAGGTTTCTTCTGGCGCACCGCCCTCCAGGATGCGATGACACTAGTAACCAAGTGTGAAGCATGCCAGTTCCATTCAAAGAAGCTTCATTAGCCGGCTCAAGCCCTTCAAACAATCCCTCTCTCCTGGCCATTCTTGGTCTAGGGGCTCGATATACTGGGCCCTTTCCCCCGCGCTGTCGGGGGCTTTGAGTACTTGTACGTTGCAATCGACAAGTTCACAAAGTGGCTTGAAGTGGAAGCAGTGAGGAAGGTGACTGCTCAGTCAGCCGTCAAGTTCTTCAAAGGACTGGTCTGCCGTTTCGGTGTTCCAAACAGAGTCATCACCGACAATGGCACGCAGTTCACAAGCCACACCTTCATGCAGTACATCCAAAACCTCGGCAGCAAGGTCTATTTTGCTTCCGTGGCACATCCATGGAGCAACGGCCAAGCGGAGAGGGCAAATGCTGAAGTGTTGCGAGGCCTGAGAACGAAGACCTTTGACAAGCTGCACAAGAGTGGAAGGCGCTGGATTGATGAGTTGCCAACGGTTCTTTGGTCGATCAGAACGACGCCAAATCGAGCCACCGGCCAAACACCTTTTGCCCTGTTATACGGGGCAGAAGCAGTTCTCCCCATGGAACTCATATACGGGTCACCTCGAGTGCTCTCTTATGATGAGCTTGAGCAGGAGCTGTTGCACCAAGATGACGCGACGCTCCTTGAGGAAGATCGTCTTCGGGCGGTTGTGAGAGCGGCACGCTACCAGCAAGCCTTGCGCCGCTACATAGCCGCAAGGTTCATGCCCGAAGCCTTGAGGAAGGCGACCTTGTTCTTCGGCGCGTTTAGTCGGCCAAGAATTCCAACAAGTTGACGCCAAAGTGGGAAGGCCCTTATCGGGTAATGCGAGCCACCAGGCCCAGCGCAGTCCGCCTGGAGACCGAAGATCCCGTCCCAGTGAGCAACTCCTGGAACATCGAGCATCTTCGCAAGTTTTACCCATAAGGCGCGGCTTGCCGGGCCTCCCGGCAAGCCACCTTTTGTACAAGCTTTGCCGACAAGGCATGTGACCCTTTGATATGTCTCCAACGTATCTACTTTTCCAAACACTTTTGCCCTTGTTTTGGACTCTAACTTGCATGATTTGAATGGAACTAACCTGGACTGACACTGTTTTCAGCAGAATTACCATGGTGTTATTTATGTGCAGGAGCAAACATTCTCGGAATGACCTGAAACTTCACGAAGACACTTTTCATAAAATAAGAAAAATACCTACCAAAGATGAAGGCCAGGGGGGCCACCACCTTGCCACGAGGGTGGGGGCGCGCCCCCTACCTCGTAGGCCCCCTGTTGCCTCTCCGACTCCAACTCCACCTCCATATATTGAGTTTCAGGGAGAGAAAAATCAGAGAGAAGAAATCATCGCGTTTTACGATACGGAGCCGCCGCCAAGCCCTAAAGCCTCTTGGAAGGGCTGATCTGGAGTCCGTTCGGGGCTCCGAAGAGGGGAATATGTCGCCATCGTCATCACCAACCATCCTCCATCACCAATTTCATGATACTCACCGCCGTGCGTGAGTAATTCCATCATAGGCTTGCTAGACGGTGATGGGTTGGATGGGATCTATCATGTAATTGAGTTAGTTTTGTTAGGGTTTGATCCCTAGTGTCCACTATGTTCTGAGATTGATGTTGCTATGACTTTGCTATGCTTAATGCTTGCCACTAGGGCCCGAGTGCCATGATTTCAGATCTGAACCTATTATGTTTTCATCAATATATGAGTGTTCTTGATCCTATCTTGCAAGTCTATAGTCACCTATTATGTGTTATGATCCGTTAACCCCGAAGTGACAATAATCGGGATACTTACCGGTGATGACCGTAGTTTGAGGAGTTCATGTATTCACTATGTGTTAATGCTTTGTTACGGTTCTCTATTAAAAGGAGGCATTAATATCCCTTAGTTTCCGTAAGGACCCCGCTGCCACGGGAGGGTAGGACAAAAGATGTCATGCAAGTTCTTTTCCATAAGCACGTATGACTATGTTCGAAATACATGCCTACATTATATCAATGAACTGGAGCTAGTTCTGTGTCACCCTAGGTTATGACTGTTACATGATGAACCGCATCCGACATAATTCTCCATCACCGATCCATTGCCTACGAGCTTTCCATATATTGTTCTTCGTTTATTTACTTTTCCGTTGCTATTGCTATCATCACTGCAAAATACCAAAAACATTGGTTTTACTACTGTTACCTTTTGTTACCGTTATCACCACTATCATATTACTTTGCTACTAAACACTTTGCTAAAGATATATTAAGTTTCCAGGTGTGGTTGAATTGACAACTCAGATGCTAATACTTGAGAATATTCTTGGGCTCCCCTTGTGTCGAATCAATAAATTTGGGTTGAATACTCTACCCTCGAAAACTGTTGCGATCCCCTATACTTGTGGGTTATCAAGACTATTTTCTGGCGCTGTTGCCGGGGAGCATAGCTCTATTCTTTGAGTCACTTGGGATATATATATCTGCTTATCATTATGTAGAACTTGAGAGATCCAAAAACCAAGATCTATCCCTGAACTACGAGGGGAGGTAAGGAACTGCCATCTAGCTCTGCACTTGATTCACCTTCTGTTTTGAGTAAGCTTGCGACACCTACACCTGCTTTTGCTATTCGTTCTGATATGTCGCATGTTATTGATGATGCCACTTCTGCTATGCATGATACTTATGATGAAACTACCTCTATGCCTGATACTACTATGCCACTTAGTGCTTTTCTTGATGAACAACTTGCTAGGGCTAGAGAAATTGAAAATATTGAATCTGATGATACTGATGAAAGTGATGATGAAGAACCACTTGCCATTCCTAAGGGTTATGTTTTTGATCAAGATGCTTCTTTAGCCATTTTAGCTTGCAGAAATAGAACTGAACTTAAAAAATTATTAGCTAAATGGAGTAAGCAATCTCTTAATGCTAGAACGAAACCTGACCCTGCTTTTGCTACTTCACCTATCTTTGTTACTAATAAGGATTATGAATTCTCTGTTGATCCTGATATAATTAATTTGGTTGAATCTGATTCTTTTCATGGTTATGAATCTGAAACTGTTGTGGCACATCTTACTAAATTAAATGACATAGCTACCTTGTTTACTAAAGACGAGAGAACTCGCTACTTTTATATCCTTCAAATATTTCCGTTCTCATTAAAGGGTGAAGCTAAGATATGGTTCAATTCTCTTGATCCTGGTTGTGTGCATAGTCCCCAAGATATGATTCATTACTTCTCTGCTAAATATTTCCTTGCTCATGAGAAACAAGCTGCTTTAAGGGATATATATAATTTTGTGCAAATTGAAGAAGAGAGTCTCCCACAAGCTTGGGGGAGGCTTCTCCAATTACTTAATGCTTTGCCTGATCATCCTCTTAAGAAAAATGAAATACTTGATATCTTTTATAACGGGCTAACCGATGCCTCCAGAGATTACCTGGATAGTTGTGCTGGTTCTGTTTTCAGGGAAAGAACACCGGATGAAGCTGAAATTCTATTGAATAATATGTTGACAAATGAAAATAGTTGGACACCTACGAAGCCAATTCCTGAGCCTATTCCTAAACAAACTCCGAAGAAGAGGGGTATTCTATTTCTCAGTCCTGAAGATATGCAAGAGGCAAAGAAATCTGTGAAAGAAAAAGGTATTAAAACTGAAGATGTTAAGAATTTACCTCCTATTGAAGAAATACATGGTATTAGTTTACCGCCTATTGAAGAAACATATAATCTTAATCCTTTACCTATTGAAGAAAGTCATGGTCTTGATAACCCAACACAGGTAGTAAAGGTAAATTCTCTCTATAGATATGATAAAGCTATAATCCCATTTACTAAGTTTGCTAGCCCATACTTAGATGAGTTTGATAAATTTATGGTTAAGCAAGAAGATTTTATTGCTTATTTTGGTAGACAATTAAAATACAATTCAAATATGCTTGGACACTTGGGTGATTATATGGCTAATGTCAAAGGTGAACTTAAACTTATTAGTAAACACGCTTCTATGGTTACCACTCAAGTAGAACAAGTACTTAAAGCTCAAAATGATTTGCTCAATGAATTGAATAGTAAAGATAATGATAATGCTGTTAGAGTGGCTACTAGAATTGCTAGAATGACTCAGGAACCCTTGTATCCTGAAGGCCACCCTAATAGAATTGAGCAAGATTCTCAAAGAAATAATATAGATGTACCTAGTTCTTCTAAAAAGAAGAAAAAGAAAAATGATAGGACTTTGCATGCTTCTAGTGATCCTATTGTTGAAACACCTGAGAATCCAAATGATATTTCTATTTCTCATGCTGAAACACAACCTGGTAATGAACCTGAAACTAATAATAATGTCCATGATGATGCTCAACCTAGTAATGATAATGATATAGAAATTGAACCTGCTGTTGATCTTGATAACCCACAATCAAAGAATCAACGTTATGATAAGAAAGATTTTGTTGCTAGGAAACATGGTAAAGAAAGAGAACCTTGGGTTCAGAAACCCATGCCTTTTCCTCCCAAACCATCCAAGAAAAAGGATGATGAGGATTTTGAGCGCTTTGCTAAAATGATTAGACCTATCTTTTTGCGTATGCGATTAACTGGTATGCTCAAAACCAATCCTTATGCTAAGTACATGAAAGATATTATTACAAATAAAAGAAAGATACTGGAAGCTAAATTTCCACCATGCTTGCTAATTACACTTTTAAGGGTGGAATACCAAAGAAACTTGGAGATCCAGGAGTACCCACTATACCATGCTCCATTAAAAGAAACTATGTTAAAACTGCTTTATGTGATCTTGGAGTCGGTGTTAGTGTTATGCCTCTCTCTTTATATCGTAGACTTGATTTGAATAAGTTGACACCTACTGAAATATCTTTGCAAATGGCTGATAAATCAACTGCTATACCTGTCGGTATTTGTAAGGATGTGCCTGTTGTAGTTGCAAATGTTACTATTTTAACGGACTTTGTTATTCTTGATATTCCCGAGGACGATATTATGTCTATTATTCTTGGAAGACCCTTTTTGAATACTGCAGGGGCTGTTATTGATTTCACTAAAGGCAATGTCACTTTTCATGTTAATGGTAATGAGCATACGGTACACTTTCGGAGGAAACAACCTCAAGTTCATAGTATCATCTCTATTGGAAAACTTCCATCGATTATATTTGGAGGTTTTGAATTTCCTCTTCCTACTGTCAAGAAGAAATATGATATTCTTATTATTGGGGATGTGCATATCCCCGTTGAGGTAACATAGTGTTATTCGAAATTTCTCCGGTTCCATGCTATTCAGAATGAGTTCGTTAACAAGACTTGATCAACCTTGTTAGTGGATTCCTTTTGATGACCATGAGATGGATGAAACTAGAAGGCACAACCTTGTCTACCCCACTTTTACTTTTTGTTATTTATATTAAATAAAATAAAAATAAATATTTTTCTGTCTGTTATCTGATTATCCGTGCAATATAAAAATACCTCGAAAATAAAAGTTCTCCAAATGCCCTGAAATTTAAATATGATTTTTTCCAGAATATTTGAGGATTTATGGAACTGAGAACACACCAGGGGGGTCAACCACCTGCCCACGAGGGTGGAGGGCGCGCCCCCTGCCTCGTGGGCCCATGGTGGCCCTCCTCCACTTATCCTTTCACCCATACACTCCTTCTTCCTCCCCTAAACACGAATAACCAGCTCAAACCCGAGTCCAAGCTCGTTTTGCTGCCATTTTCGATCTCCTTGCTCAAAGCACCTCTCACAAAACTGCTTGGGGAGATTGTTCCTTGGTATGTGACTCCCCCATTGGTCAAATTAGTTTTTGTTCTAGTGCTTTATTCATTGCAAATTTTTGCTGCTTAGGTGACCCTGTTCTTGAGCTTGCATGTCAAATTTATATGGTTCCAAGTAGTTTTGATGCATGATATAGGCCCTAGGCACTTGTAGGAGTAGTTACTATCAATATTATTGAGTTTGGTTTACTTTTATTTTGAAGTTACTAAAAAATTTCAGAATTTTTCAGAGGAAGAAAAATGCTTAGGAAAATGTTCCAAGGTGGTTCTTCAAGGAAGCAAGGACCCAGGCTTGCAATGCGTGATGCTGACGAAGAGCCACCAAGAGACGCTCCAGTGCGTCCTTGTGAGTGGCCTTCTAAAATTTTTATGGATCGAGTGGGAATAAAAGAAGAATTCAACGCATATTTGCGTAACGCTGATCTCGTGAGCTTCGAGGAAGAGAAGTGCAGTCAGTATCATAATCTCACTAGTTCCTTTGTGAGGAGGTTTAAATTTACAACTTCACGTAATTCTCCAACTGTCCTGTTTGATCTTTATGATAAATCTTATACCATGGACTTAGAGGATTTTACCACTGCTTGCAAACTTCCACAATGGGGCAGTATAAGGGATCCTCGCAAATCTAAATTTAGAGATTTTCTTGCTAATATAACCGTGGGAGAATCTAGAGATATTACACAAGCTACCATAGGGAGCATTCACTTTCCTGCTATACATTATTTTGCTCTCTTCATAGGTAGATGCATAAATGGTAAAGATGAGGCATGTCACATGTGTGTCCCTGACCTCAGTATTCTTAGGAGTGCTGTGATAGGAGACAAATCTTATAATTTGGGAGGCATTGTTGCACGTAGGTTGAATCTTAATAGATTTAATGGAGATTTCTTTGGTGGAATTTATGCAACCCGCATAGCTAATTTTCTTGGTATAGATGTACGCGAAGATGATATTGAATTACCCCTGCCTATCTAGATTTTAATGCTATGGTTCACCACCAGTTTGTCGAGAGGAACGAATCACCTCTCCAGTATCGACTAATCTTTGACAGACGCCGTGCTGTCTGTATTACTCTCCCTGCTCCTGCTTTCTTTGATTATCAGGCAAGAGAAGGATATACTATTACCAGAGAGGAGGCAGATTAGTATGAGAAGAGAGAGGAGGCCGCTCGTCGCCACGCTGCAGCTTAGTAGGCGATAGCTGCTGCATCGCAGTACGACCCCAACTACTATTATGGATATCCGCCAGGCCAGCCGTGGCCATAGACCAACTTAGGCCAAAATCCTAAGCTTGGGGGTGTATGTATTTCCCACCGACATTAAATTTATGTTCACACACTCATTGCTAGATGTCGGTGCTCATACTTTTTCATTGTATCATCCATGCTAGTTTATTTTTCCTTTTTATGATTTCTCCTTGTGTGTTTAATAAACCTTAAGAAAAACCAAAAAATTAGTTGTAGCTTTTAATTAGTTTACTTACCATGCTTGTAGTAGTAACTAAAAAGAAAACCCAAAAAGATTTCCTGTTCTTCTTTTGCTTGTTGGGAGCTTTCCTGTGTAAATAGTTTTATTTCTTTTCTTTTCTTTGGGGGTCGATAGGAGAAGACCATAATTAAATTGTTGAAGTGGCTCTTATATGTATTATTGTTGATCTTACAAAAGAGCCCATATTGCCTTGTCTTCTCCTGTTTATTGAGTGCCTACAAATTCTAGCTTACTCCAATGCACGTGCACTATTATTATTATTCACATCGTTCAGTCGTGCAAGTGAAAGGCAATTATGATGTTATATGATGGAATGGTTGAGATGAGAAAAGCTGGTATGAACTCAACCTCTTTTGTTTTTGTAAATATGATTAGTTCATCATTCCTGATTGAGCCTATTATGAATAAACATGTTTGCAATGACAATTAGAGATCATAGTTTCTTGTGCCATGCTTGATTAGCTATGAGTTATAATGGTTTACCTTGCGTGCCAACATGCTATTGAGATAGTTATGATGTGGTATGGTAGGGTGGTATCCTCCTCTGAATGATTTAAGTGACTTGACTTGGCACATGTTCACGCATGTAGTTGAAACAAAATCAACATAGCCTTCACGATATTTATGTTCATGGTGGATTATATCCTACTCATGCTTGCATTCGGTGTTGATTAATTTTAATGCATGTTCATGACTGTTGTCGCTCTCTAGCTGGTCGCTTCCCAGTCTTTTGCTAGCCTTCACCTGTACTAAGCGGGAATACTGCTTGTGCATCCAATCCCTTAAACCCCAAAGTTATTCCATATGAGTCCACTATACCTACCTATATACGGTATCTACCTGCCGTTCCAAGTAAATTTGTATGTGCCAAACTCTAAACCTTCAAATAAATATCATGTTTTGTATGCTCGAATGGCTCATGTATCAACTAGGGCTGTCTGTATCTTCCATGTTAGGTGGGTTTTTCTCAAGAGGAGTGGACTCCGCTCCTCACTCACGAGATAAATGGCCGGTCACCGGGATGCCCAGTCTCATGCTTTATGCAAACTAAATCAAAATAATTGCAAACAAAACTCCCCTGGGACTCTTGTTAGTTGTAGGCACTCGTTGTTTCGAGCAAGCCATGGATTGATGCTTGTGGTGGTAGGGGGAGTATAAACTTTACCATTCTGTTTGGGAACCGCCTATAATGTGTGTAGCATGGAAGATATCGCCATCTCTTGGTTGTTATGTTGACAATGAAAGTATACCCCTCAAAATATTATTCACCTCTGTTTCAAAACCGAGCTCTGGCACCTCTACAAATCCCTACTTCCCTCTGCGAAGGGCCTATCTATTTACTTTTATGCTGAGTCATCATCCTCTTATTAAAAAGCACCAGTTGGAGAGCACCGCTGTCATTTGCATTCATTACTATTAGTTTACATTGAGTATGACTTGACTGGATCTCTTTTACCATGAATTACAATGTCTAGTCAGCCCTTGGTCTTTAAAGGTGCTCTACATTTACGTTTTGCGTTCTCAGAAAGGGCTAGCGAGATACCATCCTGTTATATCATATTATGATTGTTTTGAGAAAGTGTTGTCATCCGAGTTTTATTATTATGGCTCGCTAGTTGATTATGCTATTGATATGAGTAAACTTGAGACCTATGCGCTATTGCAAATGTGGTTAGTTATAATCTTTGCTGAAAACTTGAATGCTGGCTTTACATATTTACCACAACAAGAGCAAACAGAGTCTGTAAAAGTTTTTCTTTATCACTTTCAGTTTGTCAACTAAATTGCTTGAGGACAGGCAAAGGTTTAAGCTTGGGGGAGTTGATACATCTCCAACTTATCTACTTTTCCAAACACTTTTGCCCTTGTTTTGGACTCTAACTTGCATGATTTGAATGGAACTAACCCAGACTGACGCTGTTTTCAGCAGAATTACCATGGTGTTATTTATGTGCAGGAGCAAACATTCTCGGAATGACCTAAAACTTCATGGAGACACTTTTCATAAAATAAGAAAAATACCTGCCAAAGATGAAGGCTAGGGGGGCCACCACCTTGCCACAAGGGTGGGGGGCGCGCCCCCCTACCTCGTGGGCCCCATGTTGCCTCTTCGACTCCAACTCCACCTCCATATATTGAGTTTCGGGGAGAAAAAATCAGAGAGAAGAAATCATCACGTGTTACGATACGGAGCCACCGCCAAGCCCTAAAACCTCTCGGGAGGGCTGATCCAGAGTCCATTCGGGGCTCCGGAGAGGGGAATCCATCGCCATCATCATCACCAACCATCCTCCATCACCAATTTCATGATGCTCACCGCCGTGCGTGAGTAATTCCATCGTAGGCTTGCTGGACGGTGATGGGTTGGATGGGATCTACCATGTAATCGAGTTAGTTTTGTTGGGGTTTGATCCCTAGTGTCCACTATGTTCTGAGATTGATGTTGCTATGACTTTGCTATGCTTAATGCTTGTCACTAGGGCCCGAGTGCCATGATTTCAGATCTGAACCTATTATGTTTTCATCAATATATGAGTGTTCTTGATCCTATCTTGCAAGTCTATAGTCACCTATTATGTGTTATGATCCGTTAGCCCCGAAGTGACAATAATCGGGATACTTACCGGTGATGACCGTAGTTTGAGGAGTTCATGTATTCACTATGTGTTAATTCTTTGTTCCGGTTCTCTATTAAAAGGAGGCCTTAATATCCCTTAGTTTCTGTAAGGACCCCGCTGCCACGGGAGGGTAGGACAAAAGATGTCATGCAAGTTCTTTTCCATAAGCACGTATGACTATGTTCGGAATACATGCCTACATTATATCAATGAACTGGAGCTAGTTCTGTGTCACCCTAGGTTATGACTGTTACATGATGAACTGCATCCGAAATAATTCTCCATCACCGATCCATGGCCTACGAGCTTTCCATATATTGTTCTTCGCTTATTTACTTTTCCGTTGCTATTGCTATCATCACTACAAAATACCAAAAACATTGGTTTTACTACTGTTACCTTTTGTTACCGTTATCACCACTATCAGATTACTTTGCTACTAAACACTTTGTTGCAGATAGTAAGTTTCCAGGTGTGGTTGAATTGACAACTCAGCTGCTAATACTTGAGAATATTCTTTGGCTCCCCTTGTGTCGAATCAATAAATTTGGGTTGAATACTCTACCCTCGAAAACTGTGGCATATTACTTTGCTACTAAGCACTTTGCTGCAGATATTAAGTTTCTAGGTGTGGTTGAATTGACAACTCAGCTGCTAATACTTGAGAATATTCTTTGGTTCCCCTTGTGTCGAATCAATAAATCTGGGTTGAATACTCTACCCTCGAAAACTGTTGCGATCCCATATACTTGTGGGTTATCACCCTTTGTACAAAGCTAGGCGCAGACCCTGAGCATAAATAAATGAAGTGCTGGCGCCCTAAGTTATAGCATGCATGCTAGGTCGAGTCTCTTCCTTGGTTAGGGTTGATAGTGCTTAGCGGCGACTAATCCCTAGCCTAGAGGTCGAGTGTGCGTCTGTCTGTTCCTTTTCTGTCCTCCTTTGGTTCGCAGGGCACGTGAGCACTTCTGCTGAGCTACTCGGAAAGAAGGAAATGGACCGGCGCCCCGACCTCGGCAAGCCAGAGTTGCCGGGGGCTGCAAGCACAAGGATCCAACCGCGGCAAGATGAGATTGCCAAGGGCTGCGGATCCAGATAAGTCTTTTATCCTCTGTCATGCATTTCGGAACCGGACTGGGGCATGTGAAACCTCATTTTTATCTCTAGGCTGCCCTGCTCCCCTTTTCCTATACATAGGGATTATTTCCTGGGTCCGGATTTGTCGTAGCCGCGGCGGCAAGGGGGTGGGACGAGGAGCCTAAAGCCCACTTCATCCCTGCCTCTGCCAAGAGCGCGAGAACGGTCGAGTGGAGTGGGGGGACGGCAAGGCCTGTTGCTGGGCGAAAAATGTTTATCTTAAAACAATAACATGGATTCGCTCCTTGTCGTGGGATTTACCCGCGAACAAAAAACCCGACAAGCATCCCTTTTTCATTAAAAACATCCCATACATGTACAGTTCGTGTGAGATGAAAAACATGAGCAAGGGGATTAAAAGTTTTAAATTTAACAAAGGCCCACAGGCTTACAAACTAAAAAAGAGATAAGATGCCCGTAATCCCTTTCTTGTCCCTCTCCTCAGGAGGTAGGTCAAGGAGGCGAAAGGGCAAAAGGGGCGCCTAGGCAAGCTACGAGCAGCAGAAAGCACCAAGAGAACATCTCGGTGGCCACCCACGGGTGGGCCGGTGATGACGGTGCCGGAAAAAGAGCTGGAAGACGAGGTGGCAGGACCGGCAATACGCAATGAAGGCGTCGGTGCCCGCGTACTCCGAGTTGACGGCCTTGCCGCCCACCCTCTTCCTCTTCCGTAGCCTCCCGACACCAGCCGCCCAAGGAGACAGCCCCGCAAGGTTCAAGGAGCTGGCCCTGCCCCCAGCCAGCTTCTGCTAGAGGAGCGGCCAGGTGCAGATGCTGCTGCTGCAGCACCCGCCCAAGCGCGGGGCGTCCGACGCCTAGTCGGACTCGTCCCTGCTGTCCGCCCCGCTGTCCTCCTCGTCGCTCTCGCTCGAGGACGAGATTCCATCGTCAGAATCTCCATCAGAGGAGCTCTCCACGCAGCATTTCAGACGAGTTCCCAAGTCTTCGAAGTCCTTGACGGAGAGCAGGCCGTCCTCCATTAACTTGAAGTAGAGGACGATCCCCGCCGTCAGGCTATTTATGCGGGCGAACGTCTTCCATCCGCGGCGGAGATACATAACTCGAGGAGCCGGGAAGTCGACGTCGACCCATGTGCCCCCGTTCCCGCAGCCCCTCATGTGCAACCTAAGGGTCTGGGGCGGGGCATGCTCCATCACCTGAGCGAACGGAGTAGGGAGACGAAGACGACGACGCGGGGGCCGGCGGAGCCTGATGAAGAACTCGCAAGGCTGGTCTTCAACGTGGCCCTCCATCGGGAAGGGCATCATTGGCAGGGCGAGGCCGGCGCGCCGCCCCGTCCCGTACTCCTCTTCCCCGAGCGCTACGGCCTCTGCCCCGACCTCGCACCCTCCCCCTTTCCCTTGCGGTCGGTTCCACCACCACGGGTTTAGGAGGGGGAGGGACGCGCTGTCGAGCGGCGACCCTCGCCGCCACCGTCGAAGGACCAGGGTTCCCTTTCTCCATGGCGAATGAGAGGAAGGAGCAGCAGCAGAAGGAGATAGAAGATGGAAGAATGCGGGGTGTCGTTTCACCCTTTCTCCTCTTTATGAAGGAACGGAGTTGAGGCTCGGCCGCCCCGCTCGGCCAATCCAGACACCGGAGGCGCGGGGAATCAGGACCGACCCGCCGCCAAACCAGCGGCGGCCCGGTTTCTCGCCTACACCGTTTTCCACCACAAGGACGCGTGGCAGACGTGCAGAACTGAGGGGACGGATGAGGCGACCTCTCCCCACCCCGTGATCGTGGGGAGTGGACGCCTTGAAGACCGCACCCCGACCCCGCTCAGTAAATGAGTTGCGCCTCCACGCCTCCCTCTTTTGACGGGGAAGAGCAAGCCGCCTCTTTACTGTGATGTGACGCATGCGTGTGGAAACCGTCCCACACATGCCGCCCACGTCACGCACACCCCTCCATGCCGCACCACGCGCGTGGGTCGTGGGAGGCGGAGCGCGTGAAGGATCTTACCACGGTAAAAACCGCCCACCTACCCGCGCACCGTTTTCGGCCTGGCCCAACAACGCGTCGCGCTTATGTGTGGCCTAGGCCCGGGGGCTCTTGTCGGTGTACAAAAATAGGGGCGCATCTTTGTACCCCTTTTCTTGTGCACGAGCAGTCAGAGCCGCACCCACGGCCAAACCAAGCAGAACGGGGGAGGTGAGCCAAGGTAAGATCGAAGCCCAAGGCAATCAAAGCAACGCCAAGGCCAAGACCACAAAGAGCAGAGGGACGAAGCAAGTTCCCCCGGAAAGACCCTTGCCGGGTGGCCTCAGCGGCCCCGACAAGACTCTTGCCGGGACAGCTCGCCCCGCACCAACAGAGCGAGCCACCCTTGAGCCCACGGCCCCCAGTGCCATCATCAGCGTGGGGCCAGGACTCGGGAAGGCACCCCTGTGGTGGCATATAGATCTTTGTGAAGTCATATTCAAGATCAGATCAGAAGACGACGATTCTCGGTAAGGTCCTTGCCAAGGAAGGCCACCAGACACCCGGCAAGATCCTTGCCGGGGACGACAACACGCCATGGCAAGACCCTTGCCGGGCCACCCAGCAAAGCCCTCGCCAAAGACGTCGGCAAGGCCACCACCAAGCCCACGTCAACCAAGCTTCCACCGCCGTTCACATGCAGCTGCCAGCCCAACCAGCTGGGCGGGCACCTGCGTGGCAACATGCAGCTCCCAGGCCAACTCATCAAGCGCCTGCGTGGCGGCATGCAGATCTTCGTGAAGGCTCCACCACCGTGCCAACTCAGCTGCCTGCCTGCCTACATGGCACCGCATGCATCCCTGATACGTCTCCAACGTATCTATAATTTTTGATTGCTCCATGCTATATTATCTACTGTTTTGGACTATATTGGGCTTTATTTTCCACTTTTATATTATTTTTGGGACTAACCTATTAACCGGAGGCCCAGCCCAGAATTGCTATTTTTTGCCTATTTCAGTGTTTCGAAGAAACGGAATATCAAACGGAGTCCAAATGGAATAAAACCTTCGGAACGTGATTTTCTCACCGAACGTGATCCAGGAGACTTGGACCCTACTCCAAGGAGTCAAAGAGGCGGTCACGAGGGTGGGGGCGCCCCCCACCTAGGGCGCGCCCCATGCCTCGTGGGTCCCTCGGAGCTCCACCAACGTATTCCTTCCTCCTATATATACCTACGTACCCCCAAACGATCAGAACAGGAGCCAAACACCTAATTCCACCGCCGCAACTTTCTGTATCCACGAGATCCCATCTTGGGGCCTGTTCCGGAGCTCCGCCGGAGAGGGTCGTCATCATGGAGGGCTTCTACATCATCATAGCCTCTCCGATGAAGTGTGAGTAGTTTATCTCAGACCTTCGGGTCCATAGTTAGTAGCTAGATGGCTTCTTCTCTCCTTTTGGATATCAATACTAAGTTCTCCCCCTCTCTTGTGGAGATCTATTCGATGTAATCTTCTTTTTGCGGTGTGTTTGTTGAGACCGATGAATTGTGGGTTTATGATCAAGTCTATCTATGAATAATATTTGAATCTTCTCTGAATTCTTTTATGTATGATTGGTTATCTTTGCAAGTCTCTTCGAATTATCCGTTTGGTTTGGCCAACTAGATTGGTAGTTCTTGCCATGGGAGAAGTGCTTAGCTTTGGGTTCGATCTTGCGGTGTCCTTTCCCAGTGACAGAAGGGGCAGCAAGGCACGTATTGCATCGTTGCCATCGAGGATAACAAGATGGGGTTTATTTCATATTGCATGAATTTATCTCTCTACATCATGTCATCTTGCTTAAAGCGTTACTCTGTTTTTAACTTAATACTCTAGATGCATGCTGGATAGCGGTCGATGAGTGGAGTAATAGTAGTAGATGCAGAATCGTTTCGGTCTACTTGTCACGGACGTGATGCCTATATACATGATCATGCCTAGATATTCTCATAACTATGCTCAATTCTGTCAATTGCTCAACAGTAATTTGTTCACCCACCGTAGAATACTTATGCTCTTGAGAGAAGCCACTAGTGAAACCTATGGCCCCCGGTTCTATTCTCATCATATCAATCTCCATCACTTTGATCTTGTTTTGCTTTTTTACTTTGCCTTTACTTTTTACTTTGCATCTTTATACCAAAAATATTATATCTATCAGATCTCACTCTCGTAAGTGACCGTGAAGGGATTGACAACCCCTAATCGCGTTGGTTGCGAGTAGCTATCGTTTTGTGCAGGTAGGAGGGACTTGAGCGTGGCCTCCTACTGGATTGATACCTTGGTTCTCAAAAAATGAGGGAAATACTTACGCTACTCTACTGCATCATCCCTTCCTCTTCGGGGAAAACCAACGCAAGCTCAAGAGGTATCAAGAAGGATTTCTGGCGCCGTTGCCGGGGAGTCTACGCAAAAAGTCAACATACCAAGTACCCATCACAATCCCTATCTCTCGCATTACATTATTTGCCATTTGCCTCTCGTTTTCCTCTCCCCCACTTCACCCTTGCCGTTTTATTCGCCCTCTCTCTCTCTCTATCCTCCCTCTCTATTTTCCTCTTTTCCCTCACCATGTCAGAACCAAAAAGAGTTGGGGGTTCTCTCCCAAGTTCTTGTGCTTTAGACAATCCTGCTATCTTATCTAAACTCATAAATCGGAATGCTATAGAACAACTTGCCGGAGTTATCAATGAGAACCTTAGTAATTTTGATGAAGATGATTCTGGAATTTTTTGTTATTTACTTGATGAATCTTTGAAAGATGCTTGGGATAGGCTGTTAAGGATCCGGGCTAGCTATGTACCCCAATATCAAATTGAGGTTTACTTAAAAAACTTTTATGTTGGGCTACCAGCTTCGTTCAAACAAGTTTTAGATTCTATTTTCGAGGGGGGTTTTCTTGAAGGGGACCCCATAGATACTTATGAGAGGATAAAAACTATATTTGGGCACCCCATTAATGAGAAAACTGAAATCACATCTCTCTTGCTTTCTTACCAAAACGAATCTATTAAAGAGATAAAAGCTAGCCTAGATGCCAATTTCCGCAACATTCTTAATATTTCTTCTACCATTAATGGACATGTACTCTATCAAAACAGAAATATTAATTCCATAGATAACAAGTTTGCTCTCTTTTTCTCTAAAACCAAAGATGGCAATACCTAGATCTATCCTCGCTTTTATGCCTAGCTAGGGGCGTTAAACGATAGCGCTTGTTGGGAGGCAACCCAATTTTATTTTTTCCTTGCTTTTTGCTCCTGATTATTAATAAATAAATTATTTATCCTCTGTTTTTGTTGTGTTTTTTGTGTTTAATTAGTGTTTGTGCCAAGTAGAACCGTTGGGAAGACTTGGGGAAAGTCTTGTTGAACTTGCTGTAAAAATAGAAACTTTAGCGCTCATGAGAACTTCTGTCATTTTTATTTGAAGAGTGCTATTTAGTTAATTATTTTTGCAGATGATTAAAAGATAAATTCCTCACGTCCAGAAATTTATTTTATAATTTTTGGGGTTCCAGATCTTGCGCTAGCTACATATTACTACAGACTGTTCTGTTTTTGACAGATTCTGTTTTTCGTGTGTTGTTTGCTTATTTTGATGAATCTATGGTTAGTAAAATAGTTTATAATCCATAGAGAAGTTGGAATACAGTAGGTTTAACACCAATATAAATAAATAATGAGTTCATTACAGTACCTTGAAGTGGTCTTTTTTTTTCTTTCGCTAACGGAGCTCACGAGTTTTCTACTTTAAGTTTTGTGTTGTGAAGTTTTCAAGTTTTGGGTGAATTCTTGTGATGGATTATCGAACAAGGAGTGGCAAGAGCCTAAGCTTGGGGATGCCCATGGCACCCCCAAGATAATCCAAGGACACCAAAAAGTCAAAGCTTCGGGATGCCCCGGAAGGCATCCCCTCTTTCGTCCACTTCCATCGGTAATTTACTTGGAGCTATATTTTTATTCACCAACATGATATGTGTTTTGCTTGGAGCGTCTTGTATTATTTTTGTCTTTGTGATTTAGTATGCCACAATCATCCTTGCTGTACACACCTTTTGAGAGAGCCATACATAAATTAAAATTTGATAGAATACTCTATGTGCTTCACTTATATCTTTTGAGCTATGTAGTTTTGCTCTATGTGCTTCACTTATATCTTTTGAGCGTTATAATTTTGCTCTATGTGCTTCACTTAGATCTTTTAGAGCACGGTGGTGGATTTGTTTTAAAGAAACTATTGATCTCTCATGCTTCACTTAAATTATTTTGAGAGTCTCTTAATAGCATGGTAATTTGCTTAATAATAATATTCTTGGTATTCAAGATTTGTGAAACTTTCTTTTGAGTGTGTTGAATACTAAGAAAAGATTGAAGCATGATAATTGTTTTGAGATATGGAGGTGATAATATTAAAGTCATGCTAGTTGAGTAGTTGTGAATTTAAAGAATACTTGTGTTAAAGTTTGTGATTCCCGTAGCATGCACGTATGGTGAACCGTTATGTGATGAAGTCGGAGCATGATTTATTTATTGATTGTCTTCCTTATGAGTGGCGGTCGGGGACGAGCGATGGTCTTTTCCTACCAATCTATCCCCCTAGGAGCATGCGCGTAATACTTTGCTTTGATAACTTCTAGATTTTTGCAATAAGTATATGAGTTCTTTATGACTAATGTTGAGTCCATGGATTATACGCACTCTCACCCTTCCACCTTTGCTAGCCTCTCTAATACCGCGCACCTTTCGCCGGTATCATACACCCACCATATACCTTCCTCAAAACAGACACCATACCTACCTATCATGGCATTTCCATAGCCATTCCGAGATATATTGCCATGCAACTTTCCACCGTTCTGTTTATCATGACACATTCATCATTGTCGTATTGCATATCCCGGTACACCGCCGGAGGCATTCATATAGAGTCATATTTTGTTCTAAGTATCGAGTTGTAATTGTTGAGTTGTAAGAAAAATAAAGGTGTGATGATCATCATTTTTAGAGCATTGTCCCAAGTGAGGAAAGAATGATGGAGACTATGATTCCCCCATAAGTCGGGATGAGACTCCGAACGAAAAATAAATAAAAGAGGCCAAAGAAGCCCAAAAAAAGAAGAGGCCATAAAAAGAAGAAGAGAAAAAGGCCCAAATAAAAAAATGAGAGAAAAACAGAGAAGGGACAATGTTACTATCCTTTTACCACACTTGTGCTTCAAAGTAGCACCATGATCTTCATGATAGAGAGTCTCCTATGTTGTCACTTTCATATACTTGTGGGAATCTTTCATTATAGAACTTGGCTTGTATATTCCAATGATGGGCTTCCTCAAATTGCCCTAGGTCTTCATGAGCAAGAAAGTTGGATGCACACCCACTTAGTTTCTTTTTGAGCTTTCATATACTTATAGCTCTAGTGCATCCGTTGCATGGCAATCCCTACTCACTCACATTGATATCTATTGATGGGCATCTCCATAGCCCGTTGATACGCCTAGTTGATGTGAGACTATCTTCTCCTTTTTGTCTTCTCCACAACCACCATTCTATTCCACCTATAGTGCTATATCCATGGCTCACGCTCATGTATTGCGTGAAGATTGAAAAAGTTTTGAAAAAGTTAGAGTATGAAACAATTGCTTGGCTTGTCATCGGGGTTGTGCATGATTTAAATACTTTGTGTGGTGAAGATAGAGCATAGCCAGACTATATGATTTTGTAGGGATAACTTTCTTTGGCCATGTTATTTTGAGAAGACATAATTGCTTTGTTAGTATGCTTGAAGTATTATTATTTTTATGTCAATATAAACTTTTGTCTTGAATCTTTCGAATCTGAATATTCATATCACAATTAAGAAGATTTGCATTGAAATTATGCCAAGTAGCACTCCGCATCAAAAATTCTCTTTTTATCATTTACCTACTCGAGGACGAGCAGGAATTAAGCTTGGGGATGCCTGATACGTCTCCAACGTATCTATAATTTTTGATTGCTCCATGCTATATTATCTACTGTTTTGGACTATATTGGGCTTTATTTTCCACTTTTATATTATTTTTGGGACTAACCTATTAACCGGAGGCCCAGCCCAGAATTGCTGTTTTTTGCCTATTTCAGTGTTTCGAAGAAACGGAATATCAAACGGAGTCCAAACGGAATAAAACCTTCGGGAACGTGATTTTCTCACCGAACGTGATCCAGGAGACTTGGACCCTACTCCAAGGAGTCAAAGAGGCGGTCACGAGGGTGGGGGCGCGCCTCCCTAGGGCGCTTCCCCTGCCTCGTGGGCCCCTCGGTGCTCCTCCGACGTACTCCTTCCTCCTATATATACCTACGTACCCCCAAACGATCAGAACAGGAGCCAAAAACCTAATTCCACCGCCGCAACTTTCTGTATCCACGAGATCCCATCTTGGGGCCTGTTCCGGAGCTCCGCCGGAGAGGGCCGTCATCACGGAGGGCTTCTACATCATCATAGCCTCTCCGATGAAGTGTGAGTAGTTTACCTCAGACCTTCGGGTCCATAGTTAGTAGCTAGATGGCTTCTTCTCTCTTTTTGGATCTCAATACAAAGTTCTCCCCCTCTCTTGTGGAGATCTATTCGATGTAATCTTCTTTTTGCGGTGTGTTTGTTGAGATCGATGAATTGTGGGTTTATGATCAAGTCTATCTATGAATAATATTTGAATCTTCTCTGAATTCTTTTATGTATGATTGGTTATCTTTGCAAGTCTCTTCGAATTATCCGTTTGGTTTGGCCAACTAGATTGGTAGTTCTTGCCATGGGAGAAGTGCTTAGCTTTGGGTTCGATCTTGCGGTGTCCTTTCCCAGTGACAGAAGGGGCAGCAAGGCACGTATTGCATCGTTGCCATCGAGGATAACAAGATGGGGTTTATTTCATATTGCATGAATTTATCTCTCTACATCATGTCATCTTGCTTAAAGCGTTACTCTGTTTTTAACTTAATACTCTAGATGCATGCTGGATAGCGGTCGATGAGTGGAGTAATAGTAGTAGATGCAGAATCGTTTCGGTCTACTTGTCACGGACGTGATGCCTATATACATGATCATGCCTAGATATTCTCATAACTATGCTCAATTCTGTCAATTGCTCAACAGTAATTTGTTCACCCACCGTAGAATACTTATGCTCTTGAGATAAGCCACTAGTGAAACCTATGGCCCCCGGGTCTATTCTCATCATGTCAATCTCCATCACTTTAATCTTGTTTTGCTTTTTACTTTGCCTTTACTTTTTACTTTGCATCTTTATACCAAAAATATTATATCTATCAGATCTCACTCTCGTAAGTGACCGTGAAGGGATTGACAACCCCTAATCGCGTTGGTTGCGAGTACCTATCGTTTTGTGCACGTACGAGGGACTTGAGCGTGGCCTCCTACTTGATTGATACCTTGGTTCTCAAAAACTGAGGGAAATACTTACGCTACTCTGCTGCATCATCCCTTCCTCTTCGGGGAAAACCAACGCAAGCTCAAGAGGTAGCAATCCCCGGCCAAGGCGCGTGTTGAAGCAAGGAGGAGCGGCAATGGACGGGACGGGCCTCGCCCTGTCCCCGATAAAGTAAGAGGACACCTAAGCGATGCATTAAATGCAACTTGTCCTGTAATACGAGGGATAACCTCGTGCCACTGTAGACCTTTCCACCTCCTATGTGCCACTGTGGCAACCCCCTTTTCCTATAAAAGGAGGCCCGAGGCGACAAGGAGAGGGATTCGGCTCTTTCTAACCACACGCTGACCACAGCTAGTTCAAGAGCTCAAGAACTCTCAGAAATACACCCACTAAAGCAGGACTAGGGTTTTACGCATCCTCGCGGCCCGAACCTGGGTAAACGATCCTTGTGCTGTCTACTAGCCCTGATCTCCTTGCAACCCTGCGCCCCGGCAACCGCAGTAGGGATTCTTGTGATCCCATAGGTGTCGTTCCACACCGACAACCTGAACTTGGTAGTATTTTATTATAAGACTACTACGTGGTCATGCTTGTCTGGGACAACGTGTTCACCTGTTATAGCAAAACCCGCTCACATGTTGGAGCTTGCTATCGTAGTTCATCTCCCGAGAGTCTCGCAACGTTATCTCGTCGACTTGTGTTGAAACTCTTCTTTTCAGACATGTGAGTCTGAAGTATCCTGTTTCTAACCAGATCTGAATCTCAGGAAAATATGATGGTTGGAACATTCCCGACATTCGCATTTTGTTCCCAGCTTGCACTGCCTTGTGTTAATCTCCCTTGGACTGCCCTTCTCAGCAATTGTTGTTCAGGTTCATCTTCAGAAGTAGTCCTACCATGGGTCCCATCCATTTCATATGATAAGCAAATCATCCATTGCGTTGTCTTCATCAAGTAGTCCACATCATCCATTCTAGTCTGTGTATGTCATTCTTTTGAACTCCTTCAAACGATCATTTCTAAATTTCCTTAGGCTGGCATAGAGAGTTCCAATGATCTCTGTATCAAAAGTTTCTTTTTGCCACTTAAGGGAATAATTTTACGAGTCACCTCTCCCCAGGTGCCCCGCTATGGATCATGGAAATTGTTTCCTCGCTACTTTGAAACGCTCGTCAAATTGTTTCTTCCGTCCCTCCTGATGCATGTTTTGCCTCTCAGCTCCAGAGATGTTTCTATGTCTCATTCCATGAGTTGATCTTGTGATCATTAAGATGATCCTAAGTTGCTCGAACCTCAAGAAGATCGATTCTTCTAAAATTTTCCCTTCTCGTTGTCATGTTGGATGTAGTTCTCAAAGCAAGACGTCGAGATCAAGGTGATGCAAACTCAACATCCTCGAGAAAGACTTCTAGATCATGAAGATTGTGTTAGCTTGTGTCCCTCTATCTTCTTACCTCACGACTTGAATCTGGGGATGAGATTCTTGTTTAGTAGGGGTGAGTTGTCACATCCCTAGTTCTGGTCTGATCTAGGCTAGCTTTCGTGTGTTGCATCATGTTTAAATTCTTTTGAATTTGAAATGGGGATGTTCAAACCCTAGCACCACTTGAATCAAATTAGGTTCAACTAAAATTTGCATTCAATGAAACCAAAATGATCCTTATTGATATTTGGTATTTTTGGCAAGGGCTTTGTTCCAAACCAAAAATAATGAACATTTGAAGGAATTATTTTAGGCATTGAATTTAAATCAATATTGTATTTGGATTTGGGTTTATATTCTTAATATATGGAATATAATTTCAGATAACTCTGAAATAGTTTATGTGCCTTTGGATAATCCCATTGTGCAATATAAAAATATTCAGAGGAATGTTGTCACTGTTTTCAATTTGTTTGGAGTTCAAAACAGTGGCAAAATGAATTAATAAAAGGAAAACAGAACAGAAATAAAACAGAGCAGTGCTAGCTCTTGAGAACTGCGTTGGGTTTCCCCGAAGAGGAGAGGATGATGCAGCAAAGTAGCGTAAGTATTCCCCTCAGTTTTTGAGAACCAAGGTATCAATCTAGTAGGAGGCCACGCACAAGTCCCTCGTACCTACACAAAAACAATAGCTCAACGCAACCAACGCACTTAGGGGTTGTCAATCCCTTCATGGTCACTTACGAAAGTGAAATCTGATAGAGATAATAAATAATATTTTTGGTATAGAGATGCAAAGTAAAAAGTAAAAGCAAAGTAAAAGTAAAGCAATAATAAATTGATGGAGATTAATATGATGAGAAAGAGACCCGGGGGGGGCATAGGTTTCACTAGCGTCTTCTCTCAAGAGCATAAGTATTCTATGGTGGGTGAACAAATTACTGTTGAGCAATTAACAAAATTGAGCATAGTTATGAGAATATCTAGGTATGATCATGTATATAGGCATCACGTCCGAGACAAGTAGACCGACTCCTGCCTGCATCTACTACTATTACTCCACTCATCGACCGCTATCCAGCATGCATCTAGAGTATTAAGTTAAAAACAAAGTAACGCCTTAAGCAAGATGACATGATGTAGAGGGATAGTTTCATGCAATATGATAAAAAACCCATCTTGTTATCCTCGATGGAAACGATACAATACGTGCCTTGCTGCCCCTTCTGTCATTGGGAAAGGACACCGCAAGATCGAACCCAAAGCTAAGCACTTCTCCCATGGCAAGAACAACCAATCTAGTAGGCCAAACCAAACTAATAATTTGAAGAGACTTGCAAAGATAACCAATCATACATAAAAGAATTCAGAGAAGATTCAAATATTATTCATAGATAGACTTGATCATAAACCCACAATTCATCGGTCTCAACAAACACACCGCAAAAAGAAGATTACATCGAATAGATCTCCACGAGAGAGGGGGAGAACATTGTATTGAGATCCAAAAGAGAGAAGAAGCCATCTAGCTACTAGCTATGGACCCGTAGGTCCGAAGTAAACTACTCACACTTCATCGGAGAGGATTGGATGATGATGTAGAAGCCCTCCGTGATCGATGCCCCTCTGGTGGAGCTCCGGAACAGGCCCCAATATGGGATCTCGTGGATGCAGAAAGTTGCGGTAGTGGAATTAGGTTTTTGGCTCCGTATCTGATCGTTTGGGGGTACATGGGTATATATAGGAGGAAGAAGTACGTCGATGGAGCAATAGGCGGCCCACAAGGGTGGGGGCGCGCCTGGTAGGGTAGGGCGCCCCACTACCTCGTGGCCTCCTGTTACGTGCCTTGACGTAGGGTCCAAGTCTCCTGAGTTGTATTCGGTGAGGAAATCACGTTCCCGAATGTTTCATTCCGTTTGGACTCCGTTTGATATTCCTTTTCTTCGAAACCCTAAAACAGGCAAAAAACAACAATTCTGGGTTGGGCCTCCAGTTAATAGGTTAGGCCCAAAAATAATATAAAAGTGGATAATAAAGCCCAATATAGTCCAAAATAGTAGATAATATAGCATGGAGCAATCAAAAATTATAGATATGTTGGAGACATATCAAGCATCCCCAAGCTTAATTCCTGCTTGTCCTCGAGTAGGTAAATGATAAAAACAGAATTTTTGATGTGGAGTGCTACTTGGCATAATTTCAATGTAAATCTTTTGAATTGTGGTATGAATATTCAGATTCAAAATATTCAAGACAAAAGTTCATGTTGACATAAAAATAATAATACTTCAAGCATACTAACAAAGCAATTATGTCTTCTCAAAGTAACATGGCCAAAGAAAGCTATCCCTACAAAATCATATAGTCTGGCTATGCTCTATCTTCAACACACAAAGTATTTAAATCATGCACAACCCCGATGACAAGCCAAGCAATTGTTTCATAGTTTTGACATTTTCAAAACTTTTTCGATCTTCACGCAATACATGAGCGTGAGCCATGGATATAGCACTATATGTGGAATAGAATGATGGTTGTGGAGAAGACAAAAAGAGGGGAAGGTAGTCTCACATCAACTAGGCATATCAACGGGCTATGGAGATGCCCATCAATAGATATCAACGTGAGTGAGTAGGGATTGCCATGCAACGAATGCACTAGAGCTATAAGAATATGAAAGCTCAACAAAAGAAACTAAGTGGGCGTGCATCCAACTCACTTGCTCACGAAGACCTAGGGCATTTTGAGGAAGCCCATCATTGGAATATACAAGCCAAGTTCTATAATGAAAAATTCCCACTAGTATATGAATGTGACAGAATGAGAGACTCTCTATCATGAAGATCATGGTGCTACTTTGAAGCACAAGTGTGGTAAAAGGATAGTAACATTGTCCCTTCTCTCTTTTTCTCTCATTTTTTGGGCCTTCTCTTTTTTATGGCCTCTTTTTTTTATTTATTTTTCGTCCGGAGTCTCATCCCGACTTGTGGGGGAATCATAGTCTCCATCATCCTTTCCTCACTTGGGATAATTCTCTAAAATGATGATCATCACACTTTTTATTTTTATTACAACTCAATACTTAGAACAAAATATGACTCTATATGAATGCCTCCGGCGGTGTACCGGGATATGCAATGAATCAAGAGTGACATGTATGAAAGAATTATGAACGGTGGCTTTGCCACAAATACGATGTCAACTACATGATCATGCTAGCAATATGACAATGATGGAGTGTGTCATAATGAACGGAATGGTGGAAAGTTGCATGGCAATATATCTCAGAATGGCTATGGAAATGCCATGATAGGTAGGTATGGTGGCTGTTTTGAGGAAGGTATTTGGTGGGTGTATGATGCCGGAGAAAAGTGTGCGGTATTAGTGAGGCTAGCAATGGTGGAAGGAAGGAAAGCGCGTATAATCCATGGACTCAACATTAGTCATAAAGAACTCATATACTTATTGCAAAAATCTAGAAGTTATAAAAGCAAAGTATTACGCGCATGCTCCTAGGGGGATAGATTGGTAGGAAAAGACCATCGCTTGTCCCCAACCGCCACTCATAAGGAAGACAATCAATAAATAAATCATGCTCCGACTTCATCACATAACGGTTCACCATACGTGCATGCTATGGGAATCACAAACTTTAACACAAGCATTTCTCAAATTCACAACTACTCAACTAGCATGACTCTAATATCACCATCCTCATATCTCAAAACAATTATCAAGCATCAATTTTTTCTTAGTATTCAATGCACTCAAAAGAAAGTTTTACAAATCTTGAATACCAAGCATATTATTATTAAGCAAATTACCATGCTATTAAGACTCTCAAAATAATCTAAGTGAAGCATTAGAGACAATAGTTTCTATAAAACAAATCCACCACCATGCTCTAAAAGATATAAGTGAAGCACTAGAGCAAAACTATATAACTCAAAAGATATAAGTGAAGCACATAGAGTAAAACTACAGAGCTCAAAAGATATAAGTGAAGCATATAGAGTATTCTATCAAATTCCAAATTATGTATGGCTCTTTGAAAAGGTGTGTACAGCAAGGATGATTGTGGTAGACTAACAAGCAAATACTCAAATTATAAAAGACGCTCCAAGCAAAACACATATCATGTGGTGAATAAAAATATAGCTCCAAGTAAAGTTACCGATAGAAGTAGACGAAAGAGGGGATGCCTTCCGGGGCATCCCCAAGCTTTGGCTTTTTGGTGTCCTTATATTTTCTTGGGGGTGCCATGGGCATCCCCAAGCTTAGGCTCTTGCCACTCCTTGTTCCATAATCCATCAAATCTTTACCCAAAACTTGAAAACTTCAGAACACAAAACTTAAAGTAGAAAACTCGTGAGCTCCGTTAGCGAAAGAAAACAAAAGACCACTTCAAGGTACTGTAATGAACTCATTATTTATTTATATGGGTGTTATACCTACTGTATTCCAACTTCTCTATGGTTCATAAACTATTTTACTAGCCAAAGATTCATCAAAATAAGCAAACAACACACGAAAAACAGAATCTGTCAAAAGAGAACACTCTGAAGTAATCTGTATCTAGCGCAAGATCTGGAACCCCAAAAATTATAAAATAAATTGATGGACGTGAGGAATTTATCTATTAATCATCTTAAAAAAGAATTAACTAAATAGCACTCTCCAAATAAAAATTACAGTAGTTCTCGTGAGCGCTAAAGTTTCTGTTTTTTACAGCAAGTTCAACAAGACTTTCCCCAAGTCTTCCCAACGGTTCTACTTGGCACAAACACTAATTAAACACAAAAAACACAACCAAAACAGAGGCTAAATAATGTATTTATTACTAAACAGGAACAAAAAGCAAGGAATAAAAATAAAATTGGGTTGCCTCCCAACAAACGCTATCGTTTAACGCCCCTAGCTAGGCATAACAAGCAAGAATAGATCTAGGTATTGCCATCTTTGGTAGGAAATTCTTCAATGAGGCATCTATATCCCTTAGGAATTTCTTTCTTTCTAGTGATTACCAAACTCTTAGGCATAAGATCTAAAAATTTATTTGTAGCAATTGGTTCCTTAATGATAGCAAAAAGATTGGGATGAATACTTATAGATTTAAGATCCGCAGTTTTCTTACTAGATGATTCACCCTTATTTTTAGGGACATACATAAGCTTGGCAATTTTAGGGACATACATAATCTTTACGGAAGAAAAAGAGGTTCCCAAGTTCGTAATGATACCCTCAAGTTTATCGATTCTAGTAGAATCTAAGTTTATTTTCTCATTAACTATGGGTTCCTTTTCCTTAATATTTTTCAAAGTCATTCATACCTTAGATCCATATTGGGTAATTTGATTGTGGATCTCTTTATCTAGATTTTCAATTAATTCAATAGTAGCAACTTTATTTTCAATAATTTCAAGTCTTTGCATAACATGCTCCAAAGTAAACATAGTTCCATTAACCAAAAGAGGTGGTGAGCCAAATAAATCTAACATAGCATTATAAGAATCAAAAGTATGGCTACCCAAGAAATTCCCTCCGGTAATGGTATCAAGGATATATCTATACCGAGGACTAGCACCTACATAAAAATTGCAGAGAAGAACTGAAGTAGATTGCTTCCTGGTAGATCTATTTTGAGAATTGCAAATTCTATACCAAGCATCTTTTAGATTTTCTCCCTCCCTTTGTTTAAAATTTAGAACTTCATTCTCGGGAGACAACGGAGAAGATATGAGACTAGCCATAACGACAAGCAAGCAAACTAACACACGAGCAAACAAAAGGAAAACGGGAGAAAAGAGAGGGAGGATAAAGAGAGAGAGAGAGAGAGACGGCGAATAAAACGGCAAGGGTGAAGTGGGGGGAGAGGAAAACGAGAGGCAAATGGCAAATAATGTAATGCGGGAGATAGGGATTGTGATGGGTACTTGGTATGTTGACTTTTGCGCAGACTCCCCGGCAACGGCGCCATAAATTCTTCTTGCTACCTCTTGAGCACTGCGTTGGATTTCCCCGAAGAGGAGAGGATGATGCAGCAAAGTAGCATAAGTATTTCCCTCAGTTTTTGAGAACCAAGGTATCAATCTAGTAGGAGGCCACGCACAAGTCCCTCGTACCTACACAAAAACAATAGCTCAACGCAACCAACACGCTTAGGGGTTGTTAATCCCTTCACGGTCACTTAAGAAAGTAAAATCTGATAGAGATAATAAATAATATTTTTGGTATTTTTGGTATAGAGATGCAAAGTAAAAGGTAAAAGCAAAGTAAAAGTAAAGCAATAATAAAGTGATGGAGATTAATATGATGAGAAAGAGACCCGGGGGCCATAGGTTTCACTAGTGGCTTCTCTCAAGAGCATAAGTATTCTACGGTGGGTGAACAAATTACTGTTGAGCAATTGACAGAATTGAGCATAGTTATGAGAATATCTAGGTATGATCATGTATATAAGAATCACGTCCGAGACAAGTAGACCGACTCCTGCCTGCATCTACTACTATTACTCCACTCATCGACCGCTATCCAACATGCATCTAGAGTATTAAGTTAAAAAAAGAGTAACGCCTTAAGCAAGATGACATGATGTAGAGGGATAGTTTCATGCAATATGATAAAAACCCCATCTTGTTATCCTCGATGGCAACGATAAAATACGTGCCTTGCTGCCCCTTCTGTCACTGGGAAAGGACACCGCAAGATCGAACCCAAAGCTAAGCACTTCTCCCATGGCAAGAACAACCAATCTAGTTGGCCAAACCAAACTGATAATTCGAAGAGACTTGCAAAGATAACCAATCATACATAAAAGAATTCAGAGAAGATTCAAATATTATTCATAGATAGACTTGATCGTAAACCCACAATTCATCGGTCTCAGCAAACACACCGCAAAAAGAACATTACATCGAATAGATCTCCACGGGAGAGGGGGAGAACATTGTATTGAGATCCAAAAAGAGAGAAGAAGCCATCTAGCTACTAGCTATGGACCCGTAGGTCTGAAGTAAACTACTCATACTTCATCGGAGAGGCTTGGATGATGATGTAGAAGCCCTCCGTGATCGATGCACCCTCCGGCGGAGCTCCGAAACAGGCCCCAAGATGGGATCTCGTGGATACAAAAAGTTGCGATGGTGGAATTGGTTTTTTGGCTCCGTATCTGATCGTTTGGGGGTGCGTGGGTATATATAGGAGGAAGAAGTACGTCGGTGGAGCAACAGGGGGCCAATGAGGGTGGGGGGGCATGCCTGGTAGGGTAGGGCGTGCCCCCTACCTCATGGCCTCCTGTTACGTGCCTTGACGTAGGGTGAAAGTCTCTTGAGTTGTATTCGGTGAGGAAATCACGTTCCCGAAGGTTTCATTCCGTTTGGACTCCGTTTGATATTCCTTTTTTTCGAAACCCTAAAACAGGCAAAAAACAACAATTCTGGGCTGGGCCTCCGGTTAATAGGTTAGGCCCAAAAATAATATAAAAGTGGATAATAAAGCCCAATATAGTCCAAAACAGTAGATAATATAGCATGGAGCAATCAAAAATTATAGATACGTTGGAGACGTATCAAGCAGAGAAAACTTACCTGGCGCCCACCAACCGACCCAGCACTGTAGCTGGCCCGCCCAGCACACCAGGGGCTCCTCCCTATCGTCTTCCCCCTTGCCAGGAGGACGAGCGCGTGGCTGGCGCGCGCGAGCACGCGTCCGGCCACCTCCTGCTTGCTTGCCGCTGCTAGAGTCTGCCCCGAGCGCCACGTGCATCGCCTCAACCTTCCCCTAGACCTCTCTCACTCTCCCTCGGCTTCCTCCCCCTTCTCTGCTCTCTCCCCGCACGTGCCCGAGCGGAGCTAGTTGACGCAGTTCGCTGCCACTGCGTCCAGCGCCTCCCCCTCGACCTCCTGCAGTGCCTGCGAGCTCCGTCTCGATGTCCCCGACCTCCTCGACGAGCCACGAGGCCCCAGACGCGTTGCAACACCGCCACCGATGCTTTTCCCCTCCTCGGCCGCCAGAGATTGACCTCGCCGCCCCGCTCAGCTCCCGCCTTCCCCGAGCGACTGCAACGCCTACTGCAACCACTGTGAGCTGCTGCACCTTCTCCCCCTCTCCGTTTTCTCGATGGCACGCCACAGCTGCCGCTTCGCCGACGACCGAAACCCGCCGCCGCCTGTGCTCACTGCCAACGACGCTCCGGTGACCATTTGGTGCCGGGTGCGTGTCCACATAGCTTACCGCCCCGTGCTGAGCCTCACTAGCGCCTCCCCTTGCTCGCTTGCACCCCGCAGCGCCACCCGCGCACATCACCGAGCTCGGGCCGCCGCTAACTTCGCCGCCGCCGTCGTAACAAGCCATCCCCGACGGCCCCGCGACCTCCCCTAGATGCGCACGGGCCTGGGCTTCCTCCTCGTGCCCTCGCCCGCCATTCCCGTGGCCTGCCGTGCGGGCTCCACCACGACTTGAGGTCACCGGCGGCTAATCGCCGGCAGTGCTGACATGGCAAGTCATTAGCCACTAATGGCGCACTAACTAACCCCCTAGAGCAACTGCCATATGGGCCCCTATACCTGTTTAGGTTAGTTTTATTTTCTGTTTAGATTAGTTCATAAGCAGTGGGACCCACCCGTCAGCATTGACTCTGCTGACGTGGCCGTTGGCCAGGCCCACCTGTCAGCGACACTAACCAGCCTTGGGTCACTGCCGTGTGGACCCCACACGTCAGGTTTGACCTGGACTAGCCCCGTTGACCTGCTGAAGTCATGACGATGTCATGCTGACGTAGTAAATAGTTTCTGTATTTAAAATAATCCAAAAATTCCAGAAAATAGTTAAAACTTGTAAAAATCATAGAAAATAATCTATAACTCCAAATGAAATAATTTATATATGATAAATGATTAGAAAAATCCAAAGAATCTGTTTATGGCATTTTCATGCATGTTAGAGCAACTTATGTCCTCTGTTTAGGACAATTCAATTAAATGGCATTTAAGAAAGCACATATGGAGTTTGAATTTGAACCTAGTGTTCAAACCAACTCCATTTAACTTGTTGCTAGTTGCATTAGGCCAATCAACAACATATTGCCATGTCACATTCATGCATCATATTGTTGCATGGCATTGATTGTGTTTCTTCTTTGTTTGTCGGTGGTTGTTCCCTCTCGATAGACGTGTTCCATTGATGTGATCAATGACACCGATGAAGAGCTATATCATCTTCAGAAGTGCCAGGCAAGCAAAAACCCCTTGTTCATTCCGATACAATCCCACTCTCTCTCTCCTGCTCTCTTTTATTGCATTAGGACAACAACGATTCAACTATTACATGCTGCGGTAGTTGAACCCCTTTTCTCTGCATGACCTGTCATTGCCACAGTAAATAGATGAAACCCACTAGCATGAGTAGGAGTTGTTTGAGCCCTGGTGTGCCTACTCATTCGTGCTTGTTTGTCATGCCTGCTATTGCTTAGAGTTGTGTCAGGTCTGATTCATCGGGGATGAATTGCAAAGTTGTGAACATGTCCTACTGTGTGTGAACACGATTTGGTAAAGGTAGCGGTGAGAGGCCATGTAGGAGTACATGGTGGGTTGTCTCATTGAAACCGTCCTCAGGAACTGAGTTCGGTGTTTGTGATCCATGAAACCAATGGACCCTCTCGACTTATTAACTGCCCTTACCCTCTATCCAGGAGTTGCAACTAGTTTCTGGTGTTTGTAGGATATGTGTTGGAGGCCGTGCGTAGCGCTGACCCTAGGGGTGGGCTATGATGCAGTAGATACACCGTGGCACGGTGTACCGAGCGCCCGTTTGGTATCTCGGGAACACTTGACTCGTGTATTGATATGGTGAATATGTGGACTCGTGTGCGCCACCTCAAAAGAGTTACTTGGAGTCATAGTTTAGGATAGCCACTGAGTCAAAGATGGCTTGCTGCAGTCAAACTCCACCACCCCCTTTGTTGATACTGATCCATATGTAGCTAGTTCAGATGTAAGTCTTGCTGGGTACATTTGTAATCATGTTTGCCTATTTTATGTTTTTGCAGAGATACTTCAGTCTCGCTAGTAGTTCCGTGTGGACTTCGATGTTTAGCTTGATACCTCAGCTATGATCTTGTGTCTTCGGCAGGATCTGGTAGATAGTCGGGCTTCTCAGCCTTTTTCATTTGTAGATGTCTGTACTCAGAAATGTTAAGCTTCCGCATGTGCTTTGACTTGTATGCTCTGAATGTTGGGTCATGAGACCCAGGTTTGTAATATCTCGCTCCTCGGAGCCTATTGAATAAATACTTTGAGTCGTAGAGTTCTGTGTGATGCCATGTTGTATTTACACATATTGAACATATTGTGTGTATAATTGAAATGCTTGGTATGTGTGGTATCCGACAATCTAGTTGTTTATCCTTGGTAGCCTCTCTTATGGGGAAATGTAGTCTTGTGCTTCCATGAGCCATAGTAGTCCGCTACAGCCCGGTTCACCGGAGTCCTGCTAGCCCAGCACTACTGCTCCGAAACACTTGACTGGCCGGCATGTGATTCACTTCGTTCATGTGTCTGTCCCTTCGGGGAAATGTCATGCGGTGACATCCAGAGTCCTGCCTAGCCTGCCACAGCCCGGTTCACTAGAGTCCTGTTAGCCCAGTGCTACAGCCCGGATTCGCACGCTGCTAACCGACATGCTCGATGTTGATTCATGTATGCCTGTCCCCGTAAGTTAGTGCCACTTTGGGTTCACGACTAGTCACGTCGGCCCGGGTTCTCTGTCATATGGATGCTAGCAACACTATCATATACGTGAGCCAAAAGACGCAAACGGTCCCGGGCCATGGTAAGGCGACACCCGTAGGAATACCGTGTGTGAGGCCACAAAGTGATATGAGGTGTTACAGGCTAGATCGGTGTGACTTAGAATCGGGGTCCTGGCAAAAGTAATATGGAAGTAACGATAATGGTGGCAAAAGTAACATTATTGGTTTTGTAGTGATTGTAACAGTGGCAACGGAAAAGTAACTAAGCAAAGATCAATATGTGAAAAGCTCATAGGCAATGGATTAGTGATGGATAATTATGTCGGATGCGATTCCTCATGCAACAGTTATAACATAGGGTGACACAGAACTAGCTCCAGTTCATCAATGTAATGTAGGCATGTATTTTGAATATAGTCATACGTGCTTATGGAAAAGAACTTGCATGACATCTTTTGTCCTACCCTCTCGTGGCAGCAGGGTCCTATTGGAAACTAAGGGATATTAAGCCCTCCTTTTAATAGAGTACCGAAACAAAGCATTAACACTTAGTGAATACATGAACTCCTCAAACTACGGTCATTACCGGTAAGTATCCCGATTATTGTCACTTCGGGGTTAACGGATCATAACACATAATAGGTGACTATAGACTTGCAAGATAGGATCAAGAACTCACATATATTCATGAAAACATAATAGGTTCAGATCTAAAATCATGGCACTCAGGCCCTAGTAACAAGCGTTAAGCATAGCAAAGTCATAGCAACATCAATCTCAGAACATAATGGATACTAGGGATCAAACCCTAACAAAACTAACTCGATTACATGATAAATCTCATCCAACCCATCACCGTCCAACAAGCCTACGATGGAATTACTCACGCATGGCAGAGAGCATCATGAAATTGGTGATGGAGGAAGGTTGATGATGACGATGGTGATGGATTCCCCTCTCCGGAGCCACGAACGGACTCCAGATCAGCCCTCCCGAGAGAGATTAGGGCTTGGCGGCGGCTCCGTACCGTAAAACGCGATGAATCCTTCTCTCTGAATTTTTTCTCCCCGAACATGAATATATAGAGTTGGTGTTGAGGTCGGTAGAGCACCAGGGGGCCCACGAGGCAGGGGGGCGCGCCCAGGGGGGTGGGCGCGCCCCCACCCTCGTGGACAGGGTGTGGCCCTCCTGGCCTCGATTCTTTCGCCAGTATTTTTTATATATTACAAAAAATATTCTTCGTTGATTTTCAGGTCATTTCAAGAACTTTTATTTCTGCACAAAAATAACACCATGGCAAATCTGCTGAAAACAGCGTCAGTCCGGGTTAGTACCATTCAATTCATGCAAGTTAGAGTCCAGAACAAGGGCAAAAGTGTTTGGAAAAGTAGATACAATGGAGACGTATCAACTCCCCAAGCTTAAACCTTTGCTTGTCCTCAAGCAATTCAGTTGATAAACTGAAAGTGATAAAGAAAAACTTTTACAAACTCTGTTTGCTCTTGTTGTTGTAAATATGTAAAGCCAGCATTCAAGTTTTCAGCATAGATTGTGAACTAACCATATTCATAATAACATTTAGGTCTCATGTTTACTCATATCAATGACATAATCAACTAGCGAGCAATAATAGTAAATCTCGGATGACAACACTTTCTCAAAACAATCATAATATGATATAACAAGATGGTAGCTCGCTAGCCCTTTCTGAGACCGCAAGACATAAATGCATAGCACCTCTGAAGATCAAGGGCTGACTGGAAATTGTAATTCATGGTAAAGAGATCCAGTCACAGTCATACTCAATGTAAACTAATAGTAATGCATGCAAATGACAGCGGTGCTCTCCAACTGGTGCTTTTTAATAAGAGGATGATGACTCAACATAAAAGTAAATAGATAAGCCCTTCGCAGAGGGAAGCAGGTATTTGTAGAGGTGCTAGAGCTCGGTTTTGAAATAGAGATAAATAATATTTTGAGCGGTATACTTTCATTGTCAACATAGCAACCGAGAGATCTCGATATCTTCCATGCTACACACATTATAGGCGGTTCCCAAGCAGAATGGTAAAGTTTATACTCCCCCTACCACCAACAAACATCAATCCATGGCTTGTCCGAAACAATGGGTGCCTCCAACTAACAACAATCCTGGGGAAGTTTTGTTTGTAATTATTTTGATTTGATTTGAGCATGGGACTGGGCATCCCGGTTACCAGCCATTTTCTCGTGAGTGAGGAGCGGATTCCACTCCTCTTGAGAATAACCCGCCTAGCATGGAAGATATAAACAACCCTAGTTGATACATGAGCTATTCGAGCATACAAAACATAATTTCATTTGAAGGTTTAGAGTTTGGCACATACAAATTTACTTGGAACGATAGGTAGATACCTCATATAGGAAGGTATGGTGGACTCATATGGAATAACTTTTGGGGTTTATGGAATTGGATGCACAAGCAGTATTCCCGCTTAGTACAAGTGAAGGCTAGAAAGAGATTGGGAAGCGACCAGCTAGAGAGCGACAACAATCATGAACATGCATTAAAATTAATCAACACTGAATGTAAGCATGAGTAGGATATAATTCTCCATGAACATAAATATCATGGAGGCTATGTTGATTTTGTTTCAACTACATGCGTGAACCCGTGCCAAGTCAAGCCACTCGAATCGTTCAAAGGAGGATACCACCCTATCATACCACATCACAACCATTTTAATAGCATGTTGGCACGCAAAGTAAACCATTATAAACTCCTAGCAAATTAAGCATGGCATGAGCAACTATCATCTCTAATTGTCATTGCAAACATGTTTCATTCATAGTAGGCTGAATCAGGAACGATGAACTAATCATATTTACAAAAACAAGATAGGTCGAGTTCATACCAGCTTCTCTCATCTCAACCAGTTCATCATATATCGTCATTATTGCCTTTCACTTGCACAACCGAACGGTGTGGATAATAATAGTGCACATGCATTGGACTAAGCTAGAATATGTAAGCTTTTAATACAAGGAAGAGGACAAGGTAATATGGGCTCTTTGTTAGATCAACATAATTCAAATGAGAGCCACTCAACATTTTCATCATGGTCTTCTCCTCTCGACCCCAAAGAAAAGAAATCAAACTATTTACACGGGAAAGCTCCCAACAAACAAAAGAAGAACGAGAAGTCTTTTGGGTTTTCTTTTAATTATTACTACTACAGGCATGGAAAGTAAACTAGGTAAAAGCTACAACTAATTTTGTGTGTGTTTTTCTTAAGGTTTTTCAAACATGCAAGAAGAAAGCTGGAAAAGAAAATAAACTAGCATGGATATTACAATGAAAAAGTATGAGCACCGACAACTGGCATGAGTGTGTGAACATGAATGTAATTTCAGTGAGAAATATGTACTCCCCCAAGCTTAGGCTTTTGGCCTAAGTTGGCCTAGGGCCATGGCTGGCCTGGTGGATATCCAAAGTTGAAGCTGGGATCGTATTGAGATGCAGCAAGTACTGCCTGAAGAGCTGCAGCTTGGAGGCGAGCTGCGTCCGTCCTCCTCCCATACTCATTCGCCTCCTCCCTGGTTATAACATATCTCCCTTTTGTCTGAAAGTCAAAGAAAGCAGGAGCAGGGAGAGCAACATGGATAGTGTGACGCTTGTCAAAGATTAGTCGATACTGGATAGGTTGTTCATTCCTCTCAATAAACTAATGGCGAACCATGGCATTAAAATTTAGATAAGCAGGAGGCAACTCCATATCATTTTCATGTATGGGTACCTCAAGAAAATTAGCTAAACAGGTTGCATAAATTCCACCGAACAATTCTCCACTTAAACAGTTAAGATGCAACCTACGTGCAACAATAGCCCCCAAGTTATATTGTTTATCACCTAATACCGCACTTTTGAGGACATTAAGGTCTGAAACACACATGTGACAAGCCTCATCTTTACCGTTAATGCATCTACCAATGAAAAGAGAAAAATAATGTATGGAAGGGAAATGAATGCTCCCTATGGTAGCTTGTGTAATTTCTCTAGATTCCCCCATAGTGATACTAGCAAGAAATTCTTTAAATTCAGATTTGCGAGATTCATTAACATTGCCCCAGTGCGGGAGTTTACAAGCAGTCTTAAAGTCTTCTAAGTCCATGGTATAAGATTTATCATAAAGATCAAATAGGACAATGTGAGAATTGCGTGATGATGTAAATTTAAACCTTCTCACAAAGGAATCAGTTAGGTGATAATATTGGGGGCACTTATCTGACACGAAGCCCTCAAGTTCAGCATTACATCCATACGCGTCAAATTCCTCCTTAATTCCTGCTTGGACCATAAAATCTTCTGACGACCATTCACAAGGATGCACTTCAGCTTCTCTTGGTAGTTCTTAGTTCGGCTCACGTATCACGAGCCTAGGTCCTTGCTTCCTTGAGGAACCACCTTGGTACATTTTCCTAAACATATTTCTTCCTCTGAAAAATTCCTAAAATTTTTAGTAACTCAAAAATAAAAGTAAACCAAACTCAACAAGATTGATAGCAACTACTCCCACAAGTGCCTAGAGGCCATATCATGCAATAGAACTACTTGGGACCAAATAAATTTGACATGCAAGCTCAAGAACAGGGTCACCTAAGGAGAAAAAATTTGCAATAAATAAAGCACTAGAACAAAAACTAATTGGACCATTGGAGGAGTCACATACCGAAGAACAACCCCCCAAAGAAATTTTGTGAATGGAGCTTTGAGCAAGGAGATCAAAAATGGCAGCAAAATGAGCTAGAACATGGGTTTGAGCTATGTGGTGTTTTTTTCTGGAGGAAGGAGTGTGTGGGTGCAATAATAAGTGGAGGGGGGCCACGAGGGGCCCATGAGGCAGGAGGCGCACCCTGCACCCTCGTGGCCAGGTGGTTGCCCCCTCTGGTGTGTTCTCAGTGCCAAATATTCTTAAATATTCTACAAAAAATCATAATTCATTTTCAGGACATTTGGAGAACTTTTATTTTTGGGGTATTTTTTATTGCAAGGATAATTCAAAAAACAGACAGAAAATACTATTTTTCCTTTATTAAATCTAAATAATAGAAAGTAAAAGAGGGTATAGAAAGTTGTGTTTTCTAACTTCATCCATCTCATGCTCATCAAAAGGAATCCACTAATAAGGTTGGTCAAGTCTTGTTAACAAACTCATTCCGAATTGCATGAAACTGGAGAATTTTCGAATAACACTAGGTTACCTCAACGGGGATATGCGCACCCCCAACAATAAGAATATCATATTTCTTCTTGACAGTAGGAAGAGGAAATTCAAAACCTCCAATAATAATCGTTGAAATTTTTCCAATAGAATTGATACTATGGACTTGAGGTTGTTTCCACGGAAAGTGTACCGTATGCTCATTACCATTAACATGAAAAGTGACATTGCCTTTGTTGCAATCAATAACAGCCCCTGCAGTATTCAGAAAGGGTCTACCAAGAATAATAGACATACTATCGTCCTCGGGAATATTAAGAATAACAAAGTCCATTAAAATAGTAACGTTTGCAACCACAACATGCACATCCTCACAAATACCGACAGGTATAGTAGTTGATTTATTAGCCATTTGTAAAGATGTTTCAGTAGGTGTCAACTTATTCAAATCAAGTCTATGATATAAAGAGAGAGGCATAACACTAACACCGGCTCCGAGATCACATAAAGCAGTTTTAACATAGTTTCTCTTAATGGAGCACGGTATAGTTGGTACTCCTGGATCTCCTAGTTTCTTTGGTATTCCACCTTTAAAAGTGTAATTAGCAAGCATGGTGGAAATTTCATCTTCCGGTATCTTTCTTTTATTAGTAATAATATCCTTGATGTACTTAGCATAAGGGTTCATTTTAAGCATATTAGTCAAACGCATACGCAAAAAGATAGGTCTAATCATTTCAGCAAAGCGCTCAAAATCCTCATCATCCTTTTTCTTGGATGGTTTAGGAGGAAAAGGCATGGGTTTGTAAACCCATGATTCTCTTTCTTTACCGTTCTTCCTAGCAATGAAGTCTCTCTTATCATAACGTTGATTCTTTGATTGTGGGTTATCAAGATCAACAGCAGGTTCAATCTCTACATCATTGTTATTGCTAGGTTGAGCATCAACATGAACATCATTATTAACATTATCACTAGGTTCATGTTCATCACCATATTGTGTTTCTGCATCGGAAATAGAAATATCATCGGGATTCTCAGATGTGTCTACAACAGGTTCACTAGAAGCATGCAAAGTCCTATCATTTTTGTTTTTCTTCTTCTTAGAAGAACTAGGTGCATCAACATAAGTTCTCTGAGAATCTTGCTCAATTCTCTTAGGGTGGCCCTCAGGATACAAAGGTTCCTGAGTCATTTTACCCCCTCTAGTCACAACTCTAACAACATTATCATTTTTCTTATTATTTAATTCATTGAGCAAATCATTCCGGGCCTTAAGTACTTGTTCTACTTGAGTGGTAACCATAGAAGCATGTTTACTAATAAGTTTAAGTTCACCTTTAACTCTAGACATATAATCACTCAAGTGTTCAATCATATAAGCATTGCGTTTCAATTGTCTACCAACATAAGCATTGAAGTTTTCTTGTTTAACAATAAAATTATCAAACTCATCCAAGCGTTGGCTAGCAGACTTATTACGAGGAACATCACCTTCATCAAATCTATAGAGAGAATTTACCTTTACTACCTGTGTCGGGTTATCAAGACCATGTATTTCTTCAATAGGTGGTAAATTCTTAACATCTTCTGCTTTAATACCCTTTTCTTTCTTAGATTTCTTTGCCTCTTGCATATCTTCAGGATTGAGAAATAGAATACCCCTTTTCTTCGGAGTTGGCTTAGGAGTTGGTTCAGGAAGTGTCCAATCATTTTCATTACTCAACATATTACTCAATAGCAATTCAGCTTGATCAACTGTTCTTTCCCTGAAAACACAAGCAGCACAACTATCCAGGTGGTCTCTGGAAGCATCGGTTAGTCCATTATAAAAGATATCAAGTATTTCATTTTTCTTGACAGGATGATCAGGCAAAGCATTAAGCAATTGGAGAGGCCTCCCCCAAGCTTGTGGGAGACTCTCTTCTTCAATTTGCACACAATTATATATTTCCCTTAAGGCAGCTTATTTCTTATGAGCGGGGAAATATTTAGTAGAGAAGTAATAAATCATATCCTGGGGACTACACACACAACCAGGATCAAGAGAATTAAACCATGTTTTAGCATCACCCTTTAATGAGAACGGAAACAACTTAAGGATAAAGTAATAGCGAGTTTTCTCATCATTAGTGAACAGGGTGGCTATATCATTTAATTTAGTAAGATGTGCCACAATAGTTTTAGATTCATAGTCATAAAAAGGATCAGATTCAACCAAAGTAATTAACTCAGGATCGACAGAGAAATCATAATCCTTATCAGAAATACAGATAGGTGAAGTAGCAAAAGCAGGGTCATATTTCATTCTAGCATTCAAAGATTTTTCTTTAAGCTTAGCTAATAATTTATTAAGATCATATCTATCATTGCAAGCTAAAAAGTCTCTAACAGTTTCTTCATCCATAACATAACCCTCAGGCACAACAGGCAATTCATATCTAGGGGGAGAATCTTCATCATCACTTTCATCAATATTATCAGTTTCAATAATTTCATTCTCTCTAACCCTAGCAAGTTGTTCATCAAGAAATTCACCTAGTGGCCCAGTATTATCAATCATAGAAGTAGTTTCATCATAAGTATCATGCAAAGAAGAAGTGGCATAATCAATAACATGTGACATATCAGAATGAATAGCAGGAGTAGGTGTCGCAAGTTTACTCATAACAGAAGGTGAATCAAGTGCAGATCTAGATGGCAGTTCCTTACCCCCCCTCGTAGTTGAGGGATAAATCTTGGTTCTTTCATCTTTCAAGTTCCTCATAGTGATCAACAGATATAAATCCCAAGTGACTCAAAGAACAGAGCTATGCTCCCCGGCAACGGTACCAGAAAATAGTCTTGATAACCCACAAGTATAGGGGATCGCAACAGTTTTCGAGGGTAGAGTATTCAACCCAAATTTATTGATTCGACACAAGGGGAGCCAAAGAATATTCTCAAGTATTAGCAGCTGAGTTGTTAATTTAACCACACCTAGAAACTTAATATCTACAGCAAAGTATTTAGTAGCAAAGTAATATGATAGTAGTGGTAACAGTGGCAAAAGTAACTATAGTAGTTTTGGTTTTATAGTGATTGTAATAGTAGCAACGGAAAAGTAAATAAGCGAAGAACAATATATGAAAAGCTCATAGGCAATGGATCAGTGATGGATGATTATGTCGGATGCGATTCCTCATGCAATAGTTATTACATAGGGTGACACAGAACTAGCTCCAGTTCATCAATGTAATGTAGGCATGTATTTCGAATATAGTCATACGTGTTTATGGAAAAGAACTTGCATGCCATCTTTTGTCCTACCCTCCCATGGCAGTGGGGTCCTATTGGAAACTAAGGGATATTAAGGCCTCCTTTTAATAGAGTACCGAAACAAAGCATTAACAGTTAGTGAATACATGAACTCCTCAAACTACGGTCATCACCGGTAAGTATCCCGATTATTGTCACTTCGGGGTTAACGGATCATAACACATAATAGGTGACTATAGACTTGCAAGAGAGGATCAAGAAATCACATATATTCATTAAAACATAATAGGTTCAGATCTGAAATCATGGCACTCGGGGCCTAGTGACAAGCATTAAGCATAGCAAAGTCATAGCAACATCAATCTCAAAACATAATGGATACTAGGGATCAAACCCTAACAAAACTAACTCAATTACATGATAAATCTTATCCAATCCATCACAGTTGTAACACCCACAATGTGGCTATATCTCCCACGTGTCAGGGCACAACTTAGAGGCATAGCCGCATGGTAGGTTTGTCGTAAGAGGGGTAATCTTCACACAATCCCATGTACTGAATAAGAAAGGGATAAGGAGTTGGCTTACAGTTGCCACTTCACACAAATACAAGTTAAACATACATCATCCAGAATACAATCAAGTTCCGACTATAGAACCGAAATAAAAGAAGAAAACCCCAAATGCTAGATCCCCGACCGCCCCAACTGGGCTCCACTACTGATCAAAAGGAAATGAAACAAAACAACGAGCAAGATATTCATCGAGCTCCCACTTGAGCTCGGTTGCGTCACCTGCACTGGTATCATCGGCACCTGCAACTGTTTGGAAGTACCTGTGAGCCACGAGGACTCAGCAATCTCACACCCGCGAGATCAAGACTATTTAAGCTTATGGGTAGGAAAGGGTAGTGAGGTGGAGCTGTAGCAAGCACTAAGCATATATGGTGGCTAACTTACGCAAATAAGAGAGAGAAGAGAAGCAACGCAACGGTCGTGAACTAGAAGTGATCCTGAAACTACTTACGTTCAAGCATAACACAAGAACCGTGTTCACTTCCCGGACTCCGCCGAGAAGAGACCATCACGGCTACACACGCGGTTGATGAATTTTAATTAATTTAGTGTCAAGTTCTCTACAACCGGATATTAACAAATTCCCATCTGCCATATAACCACGGGCACGGCTTTCAAAAGTTCAAAACCCTGCAGGGGTGTCCCAACTTAGCCCATCACAAGCTCTCACGGTCAACGAAGGATATTCCTTCTCCCAGGAAGACCCGATCAGACTCGGAATCCCGGTTACAAGACATTTCGACAATGGTAAAATAAGACCAGCAAAGCCTCCCAATGTGCCGACAAATCCCGATAGGAGTCGCACGTATCTCGTTGTCAGGGCACACCAGATGGGCCAGACGTTGGGTTGGCATAGACCCTGGTTGCCCAGGGGGCACCGGACATCGCCCAGTTTGGACCAACACTCAGAGGAGCACTGGCCCGGGGGTTTAAAATAAGATGACCCTTGAGTCCGCGGAACCCAAGTGTCGGAGTAATTGGCAACGGGTACCCCGAAGACGGCAAGACGATATTTCAAGACATCGGGGCTAGCAAAGCCCCTCAGTCCGACTTCCCGGACGCTCCTGCCGGCTCCCCGTCCGACTGCTCTGCCCGGCCGGCTGCCGGCTGCTGACTGCTCCAACCAGCCGTCTGCCGACTGTAGCCTGACCCGACACTGATAAGACCACGACGGAATGACCATACCACAATGTAATCTATAGTGTATCTGTCCCTGGGCACTGTTTTATAAAGTGCACCAGGGACAAGGAGGCATGCACGTCACATCACACCTCTCATGGGCATGGTGCCCCATGCCCACTTTCCCCCCACGTCACTACCTATCTTAGGTAGTAAGCTAGCCACACACATATATATAGTCAGCTATCCATCCATCCTCACAGACTCAGGCATGGATACATGCTCACGCCACACACTTGGTCGGCCACAATGGCGGATCCCTGGGAACACTCCACTCCCATTTGCTAGTTAGCTCATACACCCACATGAGACATATACAAAGCCAGATGCCTATGGTACCAATCTAAGATATAGTTCCAGGAGCACTTTGTACTACCCGATGTACATTCCAGATATATACTCAGACATGCAGGAGTAGGGGTATTATTTCTCCGGAGAGCCCAGAACCTGGGTAAACTCGTGCGTGCTACTCGCATACCCGTACTTGGATATTCCGGCAGCAGTCTTGCCCTCACACGAAGCCACCTTGTGGCATATGTCGTCTTGCACCCCCATGAGAATACCACGACACCAAGGGAAAAGGCTTAGGTGGCAAATGGTAAAACCAAGGTTGGGCCTTGCTGGAGGAGTTTTATTCAAGGCGAACTATCAAGGGGATCCCATAACACCCAATCGCGTAAGGAATGCAAAATCAAGGAACATAACACCGGTATGATGGAAACTAGGGCGGCAAGAGTGGAACAAAACACCAGGCATAAGGCCGAGCCTTCCACCCTTTACCAAGTATATAGATGCATTAATTAAATAAGAGATATTGTGATATCCCAACATATCCATGTTCCAACATGGAACAAACTTCAACTTCACCTGCAACTAGAAACGCTATAAGAGGGGCTGAGCAAAGTGGTAACTTGGCCAAACAACAGTTTGCTAGAAAAGGTGGGTTAGAGGCTTGACATGGCAATATGGGAGGCATGATATAACAAGTGGTAGGTAGCGCGACATAGTGATAGAACGAACAACTAGCAAGCAAAGATAGAAGTGATTTCGAGGGTATGGTCATCTTGCCTGAGATCCCACAAGGAAGAAGAACGAGTCCATGAAGAAGACAAACGGACGTAGTCGAACGGATCCTCACAACTCCGGAATGAAACCGAAGCTAACGAGAGAAGCAACCCAGAAAGAAGCAAGCGACATAGTAAACAACCATCATATAACCATGGCATGATGCACAATCAAGTATGATGCATGTCCGGTTTAATGAGGCATGGCATGGCAAAGTGCAACAAACAACACTACAAGTTAAGTGGAGCTCAATATGCAACGAGTTGCATATCGACGAAACACCACATCAATTATTTAGTTCTCTCTCGTTTATGTACCACTACAAAAAAAAGACACATCCGTGACATTTTGGGCCGAACGATTTTTTTTCTGTCATACATATGACACTTCTATGACGGTAATTGTGACAAAACCCGGTATCATCATAGATGTGGTGGGCTCCTACTTCTATGACAAAAAATAATGACAGAAAATGGGCTTTTCGTCCTGGGCGGGCCGGAGACGCAGCTGCATGACATTCTTTGGGCCGTCCATGACGGAAAAAACCGTGGTAGAAGCAAGGGGGAGGAAAATTTCAGGGAGTTCCCGGTTACGGTGGGAGGTCGGGGGCCGAGCGATGCGCGTTTCTCTCGTACACGTACGCGCGTGTGTGCGAGGCGTTGGCTCTAACTGAACCCGAGCGAGGCGTTGGGCTCTAACTGAACCCGAGCGATTGAACTGCAGGCTACGCGTTACTGAACCCGAGCGATCGATCGATGGCTGTTAACTGAACCCGATCGAGCGATTCCTTCGCTAGTGATGCTAACTGAAGCCGATCGATGCTGCCTATGGATGAACAATGAGCGTTGCGGGGGGGGGGGGGGGGGATGAACAGTTCCCAGTGGGGGTGGATGAACAGGACCCCGTGGTGTTGCCTCTGGATGAACAGGACCCCAATCGATCGAGCCGGTTGGGGCTGGATGAACAGGACCCTGTGGAGGGCTGGATGAACAGGACCACCCCGTGGAGGGCAGGATGAACAGTAGAAGGTGGAGGGCAGGATGAACAGTAGCCCGTGGAGGGGTGGTTAAACACGAGCTCATGGAGAGGGCTGGTTGAACAGTAGCCGGTGGAGTAGCGCACGGTGGAGGCTGGATGAACAGAAGCCCGTGGATGAACAGTCGCAGGTGGAGGCTGGAGGAGGTCGACGGTGGATGAACAGTAGCTCGTGGAGGCTGGAGGGGGTCAACGGTGGAGATGAACAATATCCCATGGAGTCCCGTTTTGCGGTACGCCACACCCCTCCCGATGAACAGGACCCCCGTTTCGACCGTAGCGCTCCAACACAACTCCGTTTCGTCTGTTTTGTGGTACGCCACACCCCTCCCGATCAACAGGACCCCCATTTCGACCATAGGAGGTCCGTTTCCTCCGTTTTGCGATACGCCAGACCCCTCCTGATCAATAGGGCCCCGTTCCGAACGTAGGAGGTCCGTTTCCTCCGTTGTGCGGTACGCCAGGCCTCGTTTCCATCGCCTGTTCCGTCCAAGCCCTCCCGATGAACACGACCACACATTCCATTCCGACCCAGCCGGTTGGCTCCCACGCGTTCTGTTGCCTCCCCATGAACACGACGCATTCTGTTGCCTCTCCATGAACACGACGCATTCCGTTGCGTTCCCATGAACACGACAACGACGATGTTTCTCCGTTCCGACCCAGCCATGTCAACGAGCCCTCGCCGTACATATGCGCGAGTAGGCGTTCGAGACCCCGCCCGTATGTACACATACGTGGCCGTATTTTCTTTCTTGCACCCTGGCCGCCTCTACTACGACACGTGCGCGCCTCTACATCCACCAGTATATATGTACGTACACGTTCGCGACCAGAATGACAATGCTACGTATGCTTCAACCAGGTGGGTCCCGACTGTCAGGCACTTCCTTGTGTGCGAAGATGTAGCTGGTGGGTCCCAGTAGTCAGGGGGGCGAAATACGGTGGCCCGTCCGGTGGGTCCGCGCTGTTAGGTGGAGGAATAATTATTTTGCACGTAATAAGGGGGCACTTCCTTGCTGCGGCCGTGGACCCAGCTGTCAGCCTCTCCACGTACAGTCCATGTCCGATGGAAGCCGTTCCTAGACCACGTTGACCACGCCGCACCGAGAGCACCAGGGCGGTGGACGACGGCGAGGCCTAGGAAGGGGACGACGCGGAGCCGGGGAAGACACAACAGTGGATGCCCACGCGTAGAGGAGTACGAGGGCACTGGTTCGCTGCAGTGTGAGGCTGCCGTCGCCGTAGAGTAACAGGGGGTGTGGGTGAGTAGAGGGATGGCCTGGCCAGCGGTGGGAGTAGTAGGGTGCGGTGAGGCCTCCGCCGCATCGCAGCCGGCCACGGGAGGCAGGAGCATGAGGCACGACCGGCGCTGGTTTGGGCGGCTGGAGCAAGAAGACCAGAGGTTGAAGAAGCACTACGGCCATTGGATGGACATCGTACGGTCACTAGAGCTAGAATCGTGCATATTGACTAAGTTGACAAAGCCCTCCGTCCCTGTCAACTTAGTAGGCCCACAAGTCAGCCTGCCACTATACTGGGTCCCAGCTAACAGGGGGAGTATTCATTTTTGTGTGTAATAAGGAGGCACTTCCTTGCGTGCGAAGATATAGCTGGTGGGTCCGAGCTGTCAGCGACGGTAACGTTTTTTCGCGAAATACAGAGGCCCTTTCGGTGGGTCCCTGATGTCAGGTGGAGGAATCATTATTTTGCGCGTAATAAGAAGGCATTTCCTTGCGTGCGGCCGTGGACCCAGCTGTCGGCCTCTCCACGTACAGTCCACTTCAGATGCATGTCGGTCGTTGACCACGTTGACCAGGCCGCGCCGAGAGCACCAGGGCGGTGGACGACGGCGAGGCCTAGGAAGGGAACGACACGGAGGCAGGGAAGACTCGGCAGTCGTTTCTCACACGGAGGGGAGTACGACTGTACGAAGGTTTACTGGTTCGTCTGCCGTCGCCGGATAATAACAACAGGTGTGGGTGAGTAGAGGGATGGCTAGGCCAGTGGTGGGAGTACGGTGGGGCGGTGAGGCCTGCGCGGCAGCACAGCCGGCCGCGGGGAGGAGGGAGCAGGCAGTCCCGCTGACGCTTGTTTGAGCGGCTGGAGCAGGAAGATCAGAGATTGAAGAAGCACGAGGGCCGTTGGATGGACATCCAACAGTCACTGCTTGTGCGTCAACCTTTTTTTAGGAAAGCCTCAAATCTATGGAAAACAACATACAACCCATCTGTCATGATTTCTAATAATTTTCAGCCCATTTGCTAATTCTTAAGGTTTTTTGGAGCCCATATTCTTTTTGTTAGCATTACAACCCAAATTGTGGCCACGGTTAAAAAATTATATGAAATTTTGCATATTTTGGTGCGGTCTGAACTCTTTTTAATCCTGAAATTTCGACTCACATTCAAACTGATTTTAAAAATAAATGTATATCGATATAAAATCCAACAAATTCTCCATGCATAAAAATTAATGTAATTTAAAATCTTGAAATGAAAAAAAAGATATTTGAAACTAATTGCCGGTTTGATGTGTTTTAAAAATGTACAACCCATTTCTCATTACCGATGGACCATTTTCTCGGCGAGCCGAATGAAAGCTCTCCTCGTCTTGAAAGATTTGTGATGACCCACAAGTATAGGGGATCTATCGTAGTCCTTTCGATAAGTAAGAGTGTCGAACCCAACGAGGAGCTGAAGGAAATGATAAGCGGTTTTCAGCAAGGTATTCTCTGCAAGTACTGAAATAAGTGGTAACAGATAGTTTTGTGATAAGATAAATTGTAACGAGCAACAAGTAACGAAAGTAAATAAAGTGCAGCAAGGTGGCCCAATCCTTTTTGTAGCAAAGGACAAGCCGGAACAAACTCTTATAATAGGAAAGGCGCTCCCGAGGACACATGGGAATATCGTCAAGCTAGTTTTCATCATGTTCATATGATTCGCGTTCAATACTTTGATAATTTGATATGTGGGTGGACCGGTGCTTGGGTGCTGTTCTTACTTGAACAAGCATCCCACTTATGATTAACCTCTATTGCAAGCATCCGCAACTACAACAAAAGTATTAAGGTAAACCTAACCATAGCATGAAACATGTGGATCCAAATCAGCCCCTTACGAAGCAACGCATAAACTAGGGTTTAAGCTTATGTCACTCTAGCAACCCATCATCTACTTATTACTTCCCAATGCCTTCCTCTAGGCCCAAATAATGGTGAAGTGTTATGTAGTCGACGTTCACATAACACCACTAGAGGCTAGACAACATACATCTTATCAAAATATCAAATGAATACCAAATTCACATGACTACTAATAGCAAGACTTCTCCCTTGTCCTCAGGAACAAACGTAATTACTCACAAAGCATATTCATGTTCATAATCAGAGGGGTAATAATATGCATATAGGATATGAACATATGATCTTCCACCAAATAAACCAACTAGCATCAACTACAAGGAGTAATCAACACTACTAGCAACCTACTAGCACCAATCCCGGACTTTGAGACAAGAATTCGATACAAGAGATGAACTAGGGTTTGGAGATGAGATGGTGCTGGTGAAGATGTTGATGGAGATTGCCCTCTCCCGATGAGAGGAGTGTTGGTGATGACGATGGTGATGATTTCCCCCTCCCGGAGGGAAGTATCCCCGGCAGAACAGCTCTGCCGAAGCTCTAGATTGGTTCCGCCAAGGTTCCGCCTCGTGGCGGCGGAGTCTCGTCTCGAAAAGTTCCCTCTTATTTTTTCTCATCGAAAGACTTCATATAGGAGAAGATGGACTTCAGAGATCCATCAGGGGGCCCATGAGGTAGGGGCGCGCACCCATCCTCGTGAGCAAGGTGTGGGCCCCCTGGCCTCCATCTTTGGCGAGGATTTTTCTTTATTTATTTTAAGATGTTCCATGGAGTTTCAGGACTTTTGGAGTTGCGGAGAATAGGTCTCTAATATTTGCTCCTTTTCCAGCCCAGAATTTCAGCTGCCGGCATTCTCCCTCTTCATGTAAACCTTGTAAAATAAGAGAGAATAGCCATAAGTATTGTGACATAAAGTGAAATAACAGCCCATAATGCAATAAATATCGATATAAAAGCATGATGCAAAATGGACGTATCAACTCCCCCAAGCTTAGACCTCGCTTGTCCTCAAGCGAAAAGCCGATAACAATAAATATGTCCTCATGTTTAGAGGTAGAGGCGTCGATAAAAATAAAATACGGCAATGAAGGCATCATGATTGTTCTCATAATAGCAACATATATAGATTTTGTCATATGATTACTTATGTTCAAGTGATGATCTATTCACAATGCAAGAGTATAAATCATAAACCTTATTGGGCTCCAACAAACTATAATCTCAGTCATTGAAGCAATTCCAATTTATCATAACATCAGAAAGAGTCTATGTCAGAGCTTAAAAGCAAGTCCACATACTCAACTATCATTTAGTCCTTCATAATTGCTAACACTCACGCAATACTTGTGGTTATGGAGTTTTAATCGGACACAGAGAAAGATAGGGGCTTATAGTTTTGCCCCACAACCTTTTACCTCAAGGTAATGTCAACAATAATGGTTCATGCTCCCCTATATCCAATTAGATATATATATCATGTTCTTTCCAACATGTTGAGCTTGCCAAAGGATAAAATGAAAAAGAAAAGGTGAAGAACATGATATGAACCTTTATTATGCGAAAGAAGTTTATGTCTCCTTTGTCTCTTGCATATGGTAAAAGATAGGCCCTTCGCAGAGGGAAGCAGAGCAATTTTTCCAACATGTTGAGCTTGCCAAAGGATAAAATGAAAAAGCTTATTTCTCCCACACCAATCAATCATACATATTTAGAGCAATTTTTATTGCTTTGCACCTATGACAACGTACTTGAAGGATCTTACTCAATCCATAGGTAGATATGGTGGACTCTCATGGCAAAACTGGTTTAGGGATTTTGGAAGCACAAGTAGTATTTCTACTTGGTGCTGAGAATTTGGCTAGCATGAGGGGGAAAGGCAAGCTCAACAAGTTAGAGGATCCATGACAACATACTTTATCTCAGATATAAGAAAGACATAACTCATTACGTTGTCTTCCTTGTCCAACATCAACTCTTTAGCATGTCATATTTTAATGAGTGCTCCCAATCATAAAAGATGTCAATGATAATATATCTATATGTGAAAACCTCTCTTTCCTTATTACTTCCTATTAATAACAACAATGACCAAAGCTATGTCTGCCAACTCCCAACAACTTTTAATCATCATACTCTTTCTATGTGAAGTCATTACTCTCAATAAGATCAATATGAACTTTTTGTCTCTTTTTATTCTTTTTCTCTTTTATTTTATTCACCCAAGATCATGGCAAAATAATCAAGCCTTTGACTCAGCACTAATCTTTATTATATATAACTCACGGACTCGATTACAAAGAGAGATCATAAAGCAAAACTCAAAACTAGATCATGCCATAAACTTTATTCTACTAGATCAAGATACTACTAATAAGATCGAACCAAGAAAAAGGTAAAGATAGGAGTTGTGATTGTGATACGATACCGGGGCACCTCCCCCAAGCTTGACAGTTGCCAAGGGGAGTGCCCATACCCATGTGATTATGTCTCCTTTGTCGGTGAAGAAGGTGGTGTTGTTGTAGATGATGCGGTCCTTGCGTCCATCTTCCAAGGCATAGTTCTCCATCATAGAAAGATGATCGGGTCTCCGGGATCCTCAAATCTGCAGCCAAACTCATCCTTTTGAATCTATATTCATACTCACAGTTTTGGTTTTGCAGGTCATAGATTTGGGCTTGGAGGTGCTCGATCTTCTCATGAAGCTTGAAGATAGTCTCCCCGATGTTGTCAGCATCCAACTTGTGGTTGCTAGTGAACTCCGCGATCATCATGTGGTTAGAGTTGAGTCCACGTTCCACCATCCCTTGGCACTTGAAAACTTGTTGCTCCACTGCTTCGAGCCTCGTCTCCATGCTTCCGGTCCCCTTTGGTCCCTCTTCATCGCGGATGTGTAGCAACCCATCACGCAACTCAATGGTTTGAGGGTGTCGCAGCACCTCCGCGAGGTAAGGGTTGATGACCTTCTCGAAGAACTTGTCCTTGGAGGCGCTTGGGGCCGTCATGATAACCTAGAGCTATCAGAAAAATAGCTCGAAACAAGAATAGAGGAGATTTGCGTGATACGGGAGTCAAAACCTTCGGGAGGTTATATAATGAATTTTTACCGACCAGAATACGTATCGTGCAAGAAAACGGAGTCCGGAAAGCACACGAGGTGCTCACGAGGTAGGGGGGCGCGCCCAAAGGGGTAGGGCGCGCCCACCACCCTCGTGGGGCCCTTGTGTCCTTCCCGGACTGCTACTTATTTTTCTATTTTTCTAAATATTCCAAAACGGAGAAATATTGCCTTAAAATTGTTTTGGAGTTAGTTTACTTACCGTACCACATACCTATTCCTTTTTGGAGTCTGAAACGTTCCGGAAAGTGTCCCTTATGTATTCCTCCGGGGTTACGGTTTCAATAATATTGGTTTCAACATTTATGGGATTACCTGAGATATAATGTTTGATTCTTTGACAGTTTACCACCTTCGGATTTGTGCCTTCGAAGTTGTTGATCTTTATGGCATCGGAACGATAGACCTCTTCGATAACATAGGGGCCTTCCCATTTAGAGAGAAGTTTTCCTGCAAAAAATCTTAAACGAGAGTTGTATAGCAATACATAATCACCTACATTAAACTCGCGCTTTTGTATCCTTTTGTCAGGCCATCTTTTAACTTTTTCTTTAAACAACTTGGCATTTTCATAAGCTTGGGTTCTCCATTCATCAAGTGAGCTAATATCAAATAACCTCTTCTCACCGGCAAGTTTAAAATCATAGTTGAGCTCTTTAATAGCCCAATATGCCTTATGTTCTAGTTCGAGAGGTAAGTGACATGCTTTTCCATAAACCATTTTATACGGAGACATACCTATAGGATTTTTGTATGCAGCTCTATAAGCCCATAATGCATCATCAAGTTTCTTAGACCAATTCTTTCTAGACCTATTAACAGTCTTTTGCAAAATTAATTTGAGCTCTCTATTGCTCAATTATACTTGACCACTAGACTGTGGGTGATAAGGAGATGCAATTCTATGATTAACATCATATTTAGCAAGCATTTTACGGAAAGCACCATGAATAAAGTGTGAACCACCATCAGTCATTAAATATCTAGGGACTCCAAACCTTGGAAAAATAACTTCCTTAAGCATTTTAATAGAAGTGTTATGATCAGCACTACTAGTTGGAATAGCTTCTACCCACTTAGTAACGTAATCAACAGCCACTAAAATATGTGTGTATCCATTAGAGGCAGGAAAAGGTCCCATATAATCAAAGCCCCAAACATCAAATGGTTCAATAACAAGTGAATAATTCATAGGCATTTCTTGACGTCTACTAATGTTACCAATTCTTTGACATTCATCACAAGACAAGACAAACTTACGGGCATCCTTGAAGAGAGTAGGCCAATAAAAACCAGATTGCAATACCTTATGTGCAGTTCTGTCTCCAGCGTGGTGTCCTCCATAATATTCGGAGTGACACTTGCGTAGGATCTGTTCCTGTTCATGCTCAGGTACACAACGTCTAATAACACCATCTACTCCTTCTTTATAAAGATGTGGGTCATCCCAAAAGTAATGTCTAAAGTCATAGATTTTTTTTTCTTTTGCTGGTATGTGAAGCTAGGTGGTATAAACTTAGCAACAATATATTTAGCATAATCAGCATACCTTGGAGTACTACAAGAAGTACTTATAACATTTAATTGTTCATCAGGAAAGCTATCATTAATAGGTAGTGGGTCATCAAGAACATTCTCTAACCTAGACAGGTTTTCTGCAACGGGGTTCTCAGCTCCCTTTCTATCAACAATATGCAAATCAAATTCTTGTAGCAAGAGAACCCATCTAATAAGTCTAGGTTTAGCATCTTTCTTTTCCATAAGGTATTTAATAGCAGCATGATCAGTGTGAATAGTTACTTTAGAATCAACAATATAAGGTCTGAACTTATCACAAGCAAATACAACTGCTAAAAGCTCTTTTTCAGTAGTAGCATAATTTCTTTGAGCATTGTCTAGAGTCTTACTAGCATAATGAATAACATTTAATTTCTTATCAACTCTTTGCCCTAGAACAACACCTACAGCATAATCACTAGCATCACACATAATTTCAAAGGGTAAATTCCAATCAGGTGGCTGAACAACAGGTGCAGAGACTAATACTTTCTTAAGTATTTCAAATGCTTCTACACAATCATCATCAAAGACAAATGGTATATATTTTTGCAATAAATTAGTCAGAGGCTGAGAAATTTTTGAGAAGTCCTTAATGAACCTCCTGTAAAATCCGGCGTGACCAAGGAAACTTCTTATACCTTTGATGTCCTTGGGACATGGCATCTTTTCAATAGCATCGACCTTGGCTTTATCAACTTCAATACCTCTTTCAGAAACTTTATGCCCCAAGACAATACCTTCATTAACCATAAAGTGGCACTTTTCCCAATTCAAGACAAGATTAGTTTCTTCACATCTCTGCAAAACTCGATCAAGATTGCTCAAGCAATCATCAAAAGAGGAACCATAGACGGAAAAATCGTCCATGAAAACCTCACAAATCTTTTCACAAAAGTCAGAGAATATAGCCATCATGCATCTTTGAAAGGTAGCAGGTGCATTACATAAACCAAAAGGCATACGTCTATAAGCAAAAGTACCAAAAGGGCATGTAAAAGTAGTCTTTGATTGATCTCTAGCCGACACAGGTATTTGAGAGAAACCAGAATAACCATCTAGAAAGCAATAGTGTGTATGTTTGCATAATCTTTCTAGCATTTGATCAATAAAAGGTAAGGGGTAATGATCTTTCTAAGTAGCTTTATTTAATTTGCGGAAATCAATTACCATCCTATAACCTGGGATAATTCTTTGTGGAATCAATTCATCTTTATCATTAGGAACAACAGTAATACCTCCCTTCTTAGGGACACAATGGACAGGACTTACCCACTGACTATCAGCAACGGGATAAATTATACCTGCCTCCAGAAGCTTGAGTATTTCTTTTCTTACCACTTCTTTCATTTTAGGATTCAAATGTCGTTGAGGATCACGAACTGGTTTGGCATCTGCTTCCAAATTTATTTTGTGTTGACATAGAGTGGGACTAATGCCCTTAAGATCACCAAGAGTATATCCAATAGCAGCACGATGCTTCTTCAGAGTTTTCAATAGTCTTTCTTCTTCATGCTCTTAAAGGTTAGCACTAATAATAACATGATATATCTTCTTTTCATCAAGATAAGCATATTTAAGATTATCAGGCAAAGGTTTAAGCTCAAACACGGGATCACCCTTGGGTGGAGGAGGATCCCCTAAAATTTCAACAGGCAAGTTATGTTGCAGAATAGGTTCCTGTTTAAAGAATACTTCATCTATTTCCCTTCTTTCATTCATGAACATATCATTTTCATGGTCTAGCAAATAGTGTTCTAAAGGATCACTAGGAGGTACGGCAATAGAAGCAAGACCAATAATCTCATCTTTACTAGGTAATTCTTCCTCACGATGTTGTTTACTAAATTTAGAGAAATTAAACTCATGAACCATATCATCCAAGCCAATAGTAACAACATTCTTTTCGCAATCTATCCTAGCAGTAACAGTGTTCAAGAAGGGTCTACCAAATATAATGGGACAAAAGCTATCTTGCGGAGAAGTAAGAACAAGAAAATCAGCAGGATATTTAGTTTTCCCACACAAGACTTCAACATCTCTAACAATTCCAATTGGTGAAATAGTATCTCTATTGGCAAGTTTAATTGTGAAATCAATACCTTCTAACTCAGCAGGTGCAATTTCATTCTTAATTTCTTCGTATAAAGTATGCGGTATAACACTAGCACTCGCACCCATATCACATAAGCCATGATAACAATGATCTCCTATTTTAACAGAAATAACAGGCACGCCTACGAGAGGTCTATGTTTATCTTTAGCACAAGGTTTAGCAATTCTAGCAGTTTCACCTTCGAACTGAATAACATGCCCATCAATATTATCAGACAACAGATCTTTAACAATAGCAATATTAGGTTCTACTTTAACTTCCTCAGGAGGTGTATAAGTTCTAATATTGCTTTTACGAACAACAGTTGAAGCTTTAGCATGATCCTTTATTCTAACAGGGAAAGGTGGTTTCTCAACATAAGAAGTAGGAACAATAGGATCATTATAAGTGACAGTATTTTCTTCAACTTTAATAGGTGCAGTTACTTTTACTTCTATGGGAGGATGATATTTAAACCACTTCTCCTTAGGGAGATCAACATAAGTAGCAAAAGATTCACAAAAAGAAGCTACTATCTCAGAGTCAAGTCCATATTTAGTGCTAAACTTACGGAAAATATCAGTGTCCATAAAAGATTTAACACAATCAAACTTAGGTGTCATACCTGACTCCTTACCTTCGTCGAGGTCCCAATATTCAGAGTTGCATTTAATTCTATCCAATAAATTCCATTTAAATTCAATAGTCTTCATCATAAAAGAGCCGGCACAAGAAGTATCGAGCATGGTTTGATTATTATGAGAAAGCCGAGCATAAAAACTTTACATAATTATTTCTCTCAAGAGCTCATGATTGGTGCATGAATATAACATTGATTTAAGCCTCCCCCAAGCTCGAGCGATGCTTTCTCCTTTGCGAGGCCATAAATTATATATATAATTTCGATCACGATGAACAAGATGCATAGGGTAATACTTTTGATGAAATTCCAATTTCAATCTTTTATAGTTCCATGACCTCATATCATCACATAGCCTATACCATATCAATGTGTCTCCCTTCAAAGATAAAGGGAAGACCTTCTTCTTAGCAACATCATCGGGTATACCTGCAAGCTTAAATAATCCACAAACTTCATCCACATATATTAAGTGCTCATCAGGATGCTTTGGTCCATCTCCTGTAAAAGGGTTAGCTAGCAGTTTTTCAATCATACCCGAAGGAAATTCAAAAGGAGTTTCATTTTCAATAGGTTCAGTAGGTTGAGGAGCAACTCTTTGCTCTACTGGACGGGGTGAAGATACCACGAACAAGCCCCTCAGAGAATTACTTCCCATAGTAACAAGTGACAGTAAATTTCAGCACACTATATAAATTTTTCCTTACCAAATTCCACCTACCAAAGGCGCTACACTCCCCGGTAATGACGCCAGAAAAGAGTCTTGATGACCCACAAGTATTGGGGATCTATCGTAGTCCTTTCGATAAGTAAGAGTGTCGAACCCAACGAGGAGCAGAAGGAAATGATAAGCGGTTTTCAGGAAGGTATTCTCTGCAAGTAATGAAATAAGTGGTAACAGATAGTTTTGTGATAAGATAAATTGTAACGAGCAACAAGTAACGAAAGTAAATAAAGTGCAGCAAGGTGGCCCAATCCTTTTTGTAGCAAAGGACAAGCCGGAACAAACTCTTATAATAGGAAAGGCGCTCCCGAGGACACATGGGAATATCGTCAAGCTAGTTTTCATCACGTTCATATGATTCGCGTTCGATACTTTGATAATTTGATATGTGGGTGGACCGGTGCTTGGGTGCTATTCTTACTTGAACAAGCATCCCACTTATGATTAACCTCTATTGCAAGCATCCGCAACTACAACAAAAGTATTAAGGTAAACCTAACCATAGCATGAAACATGTGGATCCAAATCAGCCCCTTACGAAGCAACGCATAAACTAGGGTTTAAGCTTCTGTCACTCTAGCAACCCATCATCTACTTATTACTTCCCAATGCCTTCCTCTAGGCCCAAATAATGGTGAAGTGTTATGTAGTCAACGTTCACATAACACCACTAGAGGCTAGACAACATACATCTTATCAAAATATCAAACGTATACCAAATTCACATGACTACTAATAGCAAGACTTCTCCCTTGTCCTCAGGAACAAACGTAATTACTCACAAAGCATATTAATGTTCATAATCAGAGGGGTAACAATATGCATATAGGATCTGAACATATGATGTTCCACCAAATAAACCAACTAGCATCAACTACAAGGAGTAATCAACACTACTAGCAACCTACTAGCACCAATCCCGAACTTTGAGACAAGAATTGGATACAAGAGATGAACTAGGGTTTGGAGATGAGATGGTGCTGGTGAAGATGTTGATGGAGATTGCCCTCTCCCGATGAGAGGAGCGTTGGTGATGACGATGGTGATGATTTCCCCCTCCCAGAGGGAAGTATCCCCGGCAGAACAGCTCTGCCAGAGCTCTAGATTGGTTCCGCCAAGGTTCCGCCTCGTGGCGGCGGAGTCTCGTCCCGAAAAGTTCCCTCTTATTTTTTTCTCATCGGAAGACTTCATATAGGAGAAGATGGACGTCGGAGACCCACCAGGGGGCCCACGAGGTAGGGGGCGCGCCCTAGGAGGGGGGCGCGCCCCCACCCTCGTGAGCAGGGTGTGGGCCCCCTGGCCTCCATCTTTGGCGAGGATTTTTATTTATTTATTTTAAGATGTTCCGTGGAGTTTCAGGACTTTTGGAGTTGCGCAGAATAGGTCTCTAATATTTGCTCCTTTTCCAGTCCAGAATTCCAGCTGCCGGCATTCTCCCTCTTCATGTAAACCTTGTAAAATAAGAGAGAATATCCATAAGTATTATGACATAAAGTGAAATAACAGCCCATAATGCAATAAATATTGATATAAAAGCATGATGGAAAATGGATGTATCAATTTGCAGCCCAACAGGCCTGACAAAGCGACTTACTTGGCAAATCACAAAAAAACTGGGTTGTGGCCGTGGACCCAGCTCTCAGCCTCTCCATGTACAGTACTCTTCCGATGGAAGTCGTTCCTTGACCACGTTGACCACGCCGCGCGGAGAGCACCACGGCGGTGGACGACGGTGAGGCCTAGGAAGGGGACGACGTAGAGCCGGGGAAGACGCGATAGTGGAAGCCCGCGCGGAGAGGAGTACGAGGGTTCACTGGTTCAGCTGCGATGTGAGGCTGCCGTCGCCGCAGGGCCTGACCAGTGGTGGGAATAGTAGGGGGCGGTGAGGCCTCCGCGGCAGCACAGCCGGCCACGGGAGGCAGGAGCATGCGGCACGACCGGCGCTGCTTTGGGCGGCTAGAGCAAGAAGACTAGAGGTTGAAGAAGCACTATGGCCATTGGATGGACATCGTACGGTCACTGGAGCTACAATCGTTCATATTGACTAAGTTGACAAAGCCCTCCGTCCCCGTCAACTTTGTTGGCCCACAAGTCATCCTCTCACTATGGTGGGTCCCAGCTAGCACGGGGTATTCATTTTTTGTGCGTAATAAGGAGGCACTTCCTTGCGTGCGAAGATATAGCTGGTGGGTCCGACATGTCAGCGAGGGGAACGTTTTTTTCATGAAATACATAGGCCCTTCCGGTGGGTCCCAGCTATCAGGTGGAGGAATCATTATTTCGCGCGTACAGTCCACGGCCGATGGATGTCGTTCGTTGACCAAGTTGACTAGGCCGCGCTGAGAGCACCATGGCGGTGGACGACGGCGAGGCCTAGGAAGGGAACGACACGGAGCCGGGGAAGACTCGGCAATGGTTGCCCACACGGTGGGGAGTACGAGGGTTTACTGGTCCGGCTGTCGTCGCCGGAAAATAACAGGAGGTGTGGGTGAGTAGAGGAATGGCCTGGCCAGCAATGAAGTAGGGTGGGGCGGTGCGGCCTGTGCAGCAGCACAGCTGGCCACGGGAGGCGGGAGCAGGCAGTCCCACCGGAGCTGGTTTGGGTGGCTGGAGCAAGAAGATCAGATATTGAAGAAGTAGCAAGGCCCTTGGATTAACATCCAACGATCACTGCTGCTAGAATCGTTTGTGGACTAAGTTGACAAAGCCAAAGTACACGTCAACCTAGTAGACCCACAAGTCAGCCTCCAAATCTGTCTCAAACAGCATACAGCCCGAAATTTTTAGCCAGATTCAAATTAATTTTAAATCTAAATATACCTTAATTTAAATTCAATGAAATTTTACCTGCACAAAAACAATGAAATTTAAAATATCAAAATCCGAAAGAAAACAGTATTTTGGAACTAATTGTCTGTTTGCTATATTTTTTCATTTTACAGCCCATTTTATTATTACTTATAGCCCATTTCTTATTACTTATAGCCCATTTTCTGGGCAAAATGCATCCCTCCTCGTCTTGAAAGATTTCCGGCCCAGCAGGGCATAGAAAAGCAAGTAGGCCTACGTTGGTTATTCTGCAAAAAACAAAATAGCTGGCTAGCAATTTTCAGAAAGGAAAAAACAAACTGGGCTGGCCATGTGCTAAACATATGAAATAAAAGCCTGGGCTAGACGGGCCACGGGTCCCGCTCAACCCAGTTGATACCCTTCTCCATCCCGAAAAAACAAAATTACTGCGCGCTGCTGGGTCCCTACTGTCATCCTCACCATGTACAGTCATCTCCTTATTCTTCTTGGTTGTTGACCATGTTGACAACACCGGAGGGCGGCGCCGCGGCGAGCGAACCAAGGCGGAGGACGATGGTGAGGCCCCAGATGGGAATGAACAGGAGCCGGGGCAGATCACAGCCGGCCGTGGGAGGCGGGAGCAGGCGGTCCCGCCGGCGCTGGTTTGGCTTTGGTGGCTCGAGGAAGAAGAGACTGAAGAAACGCGACAGACGTTGAATGTCAATCCAATGGTCAAGGTTGGCACAATTGTTTTGTTGACTAAGAAGACACCAAGTAGCATACTTTTTTATATATATAGGGGAGAAAACTGCGAGGAAAATGCGTTCCTCTGCCGTCCTCCTCACAAGGAACGTTTGCCACATAAGTGACTAGCACCCTTGGTTTTCAACCGAGAGGTCTTGGGTTCGAGTCCTAGGAACTCTCAATTTTTTCCTCCTTCCTTCCTCGCAAAAAAAGGGAAAGAAAATCAAAGACTTGGGAAGGCGTACAGAACAAGCTAGTGTACCAGTAATGAGACGTTGCCGAGTTTTAGAAAATAGAAAGACATGCTCCTGTAGCTAGTTCGAATCCAAACCTAGACTATGACTATATATGGTGCTATGCTACTCTGCAAGTAATGAAACTGACATATCCAACGTTCGCTTCTCCTCTTCTCTACTTACTCTGCCTAGCATCAGAAGCTCTGGCCGCAGCAACCATGTCCGTTGGCTGCTCGTCCACCTGCTCTTCAGCAGGCAACAACTAGATATGTGCCAAGTCGCAACCCGTACCATCGCCTGTGGGTCTCATCACACCCTCACCGGCACGCGCACTGCAGCCGATTGCTCATCGCAACCCCCTGCCATTGGTGTGGTGCCACTGCTGCAAATCACGCAGAGTCATCCGTCGCGTCTCAACCACAATCCGCAACCCTGGCCGAGTCTTCTACAAATGCCCGAATCATGGGGTAATAATATGTTTAAGTGTTGTTCTGCTGCTTTCAGTTGCTGATTTTTTTTAACAGTTTGGTTGATGATCTACCAATTTGGTTCGTGTAGAAAAGGGAAGATTCGTGTGATTTGTATTTTTGGGAAGTTGCTGATGTGGGGGAATGCAACTATGCTGATTATTTGGTTAACCGAGGAATCCCAATACCAGCAGGTTGGGGTGTTGGACATGTAATTGAAGGAACGGCGGAAGAGGAAGATGCAGAGCAGAAGCTTAAAGATGCAGTTCCTCTGATCATGGCCAAGCAACAACTACTGAATGGCCTTGATAGCAATGAGGAGATGAAAGAGCTTGTGAAGATAATGGGCAAAATCAATGTGCTCTGTAGGACGATTGTCTCTTTATTTGCAGTGTATGTAGCACTCGTGATGTATTCAGTGGCTACGACATGAGCACTTTGCTGAAACTCTTAATGAATGAAACCTGTGTAGCAGGCTGGGCATAGTGTTGTGAACATCTAATGATTTCTATTAATGGAAATCAGGGGGTATCCCCTTTTGCTCATATAAATAAATAAATAGTAGAGGCCCTGTCGGGTCAGCTTTGTTCTCATTCGAAGACGTCGAGCAAATTGTAGTCCAACAACAAACTATGTCATCAAATTCAAGTTCCACAGCCAAATATGAGTACAACTAAACAACAATGTCATCATGTTTTAGTTGTCATACAATCACCAAACACAAATCAGCATACATAACAAGTGATGTTCTCATAGCAAAATACTAAACAACATGTTCATCAGGTTTCAGTTGTCATAGCACACAATTTCACAATGTAGATAAAAAAACGTCTTCTGATAGGCAAATACGACAAAAGCAATGTAATCATCATCCGCAGCAGCAGCGTCAACATCTTCTCCATGTGTATCACTCTGACTCGTAATTCCCCACGGTGTCATCTTCTTCTTCGTCCTCAACGTCCTCGAACGTTGGCTTCTTCTTGATCAACTCTTGTATGTCCACAGCACGACATGCAATCTTTTCGCCGGCGTCATTGACGTGATGGTTCTCAAAGATATTAGGAACATCTGTGTTATCTTGTACATCAGGAGCAGTGTAAGCATCATCGTGGTGCAACTTCATTAAACAAAATCCTCTGCTCAAACCTTTGCAATACTCTCCAGTCATCGCTACGTGCAAATGTGTCTTCCAAGAAAAATATCTGTGTTGCTTGATTTGCCAAAATAAAAGGCTCGTTGGTCTGGTACGCCGCCTTGACATTGATGGATTTGAAATAATCATCAGCTCTGGGTTTTACGATCCTGGAAAACAAGTTATACCAAGGACAGCACAACAGAACCACACACCGATGATCCTCGAAACTGGAGATATACTACAATTGAATAATGTCTGTTATGTTAGCATACATTTCAGTTATCTCTTTGTCATACGTATCTGTGCTCATGATGGCACTATTTTGTGTCTTCCTGCCTTCGTCTCGTGCAAGGGTGTTGTAGCGCACATCTCCAACAACGCAAGATTCATAATGTCTTACCCGAGTATCAGGACCCATTGCTAGTGAGTATAGGGCATCATCAACTGCCTACCCATCCTCTCGCATCTTCTTAACCTATGGTTAGAAAATAGACAAGCTGATCATCTTATGTACTCAATATATTAAAAAAACTGACAGTGCACTTCAAAAGCTTACATGGTTCTTGAACCATTTCGCAAATCCTGCCATAACCAGTTTGTCAATGTTTCTTGGATTTTGCGGCAGTAACTCCTCTTTGTAGATGCTGCACAACATAGTGATCACGTCAAACATCTAAATATATAAGAATGTGTTGCAAGTTTAGTAGATTATGATGTATAAGCTGCAGTACTGCACTTACTTGACATAAGGTAGTATCTCAGGACAGTTATTCAACACATACCAAAAAATATTGTCCAAATCTTTAGGTTTGTCCTCTTGTCAACTCTTCCCTGTAACTCGAACAGAATAATCAAAAACATTGAGCCCGAGATTGTCTTCACCCTCCTCTTTGCTAAGCTGATCAGCTGTTTCAATGTATTTTGAGCGGAATGTCAACGCTTCTGTAGCAATGTAGGCCTCTGCAATGGAACCCTCAGGTCTAGCTCTGTTCCTAAGATAGCCCTTGAAAGTGCCTAGCCGCCTTTCAATAGGGTACATCCAGCCATACTGTACTGGACCTCTAAGTAGTGCCTCATCAGGTAGATGAACAGCCAAATGCACCATCACATCAAAGAAGGCTGGAGGATATATCTTCTCAAGGTCGCATAGGATAGTTGGTATCTTGTCTCTAAGACGCTCCAAAGCATCTATCCTGATATTCCTACTGCAGAGTTCCCTGAAGAATTGTCCCAACTCTACGACTGCTCTGTATAAGTCAGGGCGGCCCAATCCTCTAAGGATAACAGGTAAAACCCTTTGAAGTAGGACGTGGCAGTCATGAGTTTTCAACCCTTGTACCTTGTTTCCATCTGCACTGACTCTCCTTTCAGGGTTGGAAGCAAATCCATGTGGGAATCTCACACGTGACAGGACCTCGCAGAATTCTTTTCTTTTTACCTTGTCCAAGACGTACACAGCTGGTGCCATATCCCGTGGTTTATCTTCATCTTGCACCTGCAAATCCTTTCTGATACCCAGGTGTGTCAAATCAATCCTAGATTTTAAGGTATCTTTCGTCTTGCCTTCAATATTAAGAAGTGTGCCGATAATGCTGTCACATATATTTTTCTCGATGTGCATCACATCAAGATTATGCCTTAGATCCAAATCTTTCCAATACTCCAAGTCCCACAAAGTGGACCTGCAGGTAAACAATAATCTCTCTTCTACCCTGTCACGCTTCCTTTTCCTGCTACCATTACCAGGATGGTTTCCTGGTGTAATATGCCTGACCTTCTCTAATTCCACTTGCAACTCATCGGCGGCGAGCCTCTTTGGCGCATCACGATTTTCATGCTTTGCATTGAACACATGTCTTCGGTATTTTCTAGGATGCGGCTTGTCCTTGGTAAGGAAACGACGATGTCCAATGTAACAGATCTTGCTAAGTATTGCGTATGACAGCAGATTCCTGTCACAGCGAACACATGCATTGTAATCATGTGTTGTTCGCCCTGACATAGTGCCCAAAGCCAGATAATCATGGATGCACCAAATTATAACAGCACGCAGAAAGAAATCAGCTGGTGGGCTGCTATATAGGTCTCGAGTGAGAACACCCTTCCATAGCTGTTGAAGTTCCTCCACAAGAGGCTCCATGAACAAATCAAAATCCTTTCCATGACTTTTTGGACCTGGGATGAGCAAGGCCATCATGTATTTTGATTCTTTGGTCCAGACATTTGGAGGCATGTTGTAAGGGATAACAAGCACTGGCCACATGCTATATGTGGCGCTCTGGTGGCCAAATGGGTTAAATCCATCTGAAGCTAAGCCAAGTCTAATGTTTCTCGGGTCAGCAGCAAACTCTTTGTGTTTATCATTGAAGCTTTTCCACTCACTACCATGAGATGGTTGGCTCATTACATTCTAATCTCTGTACTCCTAGTTCCTAGAATGCCACAGTACATCCTCTCTTGTTTTAGCATCATGAAACAACCTCTGCAATCTTGGTGTAATTGGAAAATGTCTCAGAACATTATGAGGAATCCTCTTCATAGCATCACCATCTTTCCATCATGATGATTTGCATTTCAGGCATCCACTTAAGTTGGCATAATCCTTCTGGAACAGAACACAATTATTCTTACAAACATGGATCATATCATATCCAATTCCAGCTGCACGAAGGAAATTCTTCATTTTACTATAGGTGTGTGGCAGCTCAGACGCATCTGGGAAAGATTCGCGGAAAGCATCCAACATCGCATCGAATGATTTTTTGGTCATCCGCTCAAATGTCTTCACCTGAAGAAAGGTGACCATAGCTGAGAATACTGACAGCTTATTTCCTGGGGTGACAGCAATGTTGCATTGTTCCAACATGCGGGCCCACCGTTTTTCTTCTGCAGGTGAAAGTTCACGGAATGCATGAGCATTTCGTAGCATTGTTTCAATGTTGTTCAAACTCACTGGCTCCGCCACCACCACCTCCTCCTCCTCTTCCACCTGAGCATCAGGCAGATCAAGATGGTGATCTGCTGCTTCCACGTAGTCAATAACATTGACGTTCACAGCTTCACCATGATGAACCCACCTAGTATATGTGACCGACATCCCATACAAGTGTAGATGATTTTGCACAGTTGACTGGGGTCTTGTAATTGAATTCATACAACTGCTACACGGGCAGAGCACATCTGATTTCGGACCACCGTACTCAGCTCTGATAAAGTTCATGAAGTTTTCACCCCCCTTGACATATGCAACGGAGAATCTTCGAGCAGAAGTTATCCAAGTCATGTCCATCTGTTAGACATACAAATTAGTTCTTCTACTAGATATTACAGGAAAAACATATATGCTTTTTTATGAAGTCCAGAAAAAAATACCTAGGTCGATGTCTAAAGCTATGGCAAGATATTTGGACGAGCAGATCTAAGTAACGAAATATATGTAAAGCTAATTCAGCAAACAGATTTGAGTGCCAAATTATGGCAGGCTGTTTCAGCAGTCAATGAGGCCGAGCACACAGCCATCAGACTATCGAAGGCCATCGCAACAACAAAGATCTAGTATAAAATGGTGTAGAGCTATTTCAGCTAACAGATTGGCTACTAGACCATGGCAATCTACATCACAATAAATATATGGCAGGATATTTTAGCAACTAATCGGCCTTGGCATGCCATCTCAGCTAAGCAGATTGAGTGCAGAACAGGGCAAGGAAGCTTCTTAAGCAGAGCATATTGACAGTAAACTACTTCGGCAAACAGTGAGATTAACAACGTTTATCAGCTAACATTCAGCGCTACACCAACATGAACGGGGCCTCAGTCTAGAATGTGCGTATCATGGGAGAAGCTGACCGCCGTGCGTCTCCACACGAACATCGCCAGCGGTGGCGGCGCTGACCGCCGTGCGCCTCCACAAGAACGTAGCCAGAGGTGGCGGGGCGGCTAGAGGACGGCAGTCTACAAGAGCGTAGTGTGGGAGCAAGAGGATCGCCGAACTGCGGCGTCGACGTATCGGT